>NW_003546630.1:84384-89892 GCF_000090795.2 Amphimedon queenslandica | reverse complement strand
AACATATTGTATCTTATGGTTATGCTTTGGTGTAATTTTTTTGCTGTTTGGATCACAAAAAGCAAAAACATTTGCATCACTTGATGTTGAAGCATTTTTTGTTGAATTGAATAATTCATTGAAACCAGAGATTTGTCCATATATATCATTTCCAGCTACTCCAGCAGTATTATCCTTTAATGTAAGAGGAATGGGATTGGAACTTTGTTTAAATTGAAATTCAGCTATCCAGTTAATGTAAATACCTCCTCCTTTATAAGTTGCATGATTATCAATAAACTCCAAGTTAGCTGATGGTGATAGGGCCACAACAGATGAACTATTTATTGCCATTCCTCCTCCAACTACTCCAGTATTATACTTAAATACTAATCTATTTTCTACAGTTACTACAGAGGCTATAATTACCAATCCTGTTGATGAACTTTTTGTAACAACAATGTTATTTAGAAGGATTGAAAGACATGCTGTTATTAAATTTTTTCCGTTTCCAACTAGTTCAGTGTCTATAATGTTGATGTGAGTTGATGTTACTAAGTTTCCATTGATCCATAAACCATAAAAAAAATTGTGACGCATTGAACAAGACTTGCATGTAATAGTAATAGATCTAGGAATATTGAATTTAAAATATTCACCAACAAGTTTTAATCCATAATTATTGTTGTAAAACTTGCAGTTTTCAAATGCAATGCTAGACTGTGGTTGAATGCCTTTAATATTATGTGTATTGCGTTTTAATTTAAAATACATATGCCTTCTAAAAATTGAAGAAAATCCTGCCCCTGACTTAGATACTGATGAATTGGTAATATACAGAGAAAAAAGAGATTCACTGAAAAAATGACGAATGCTATGTCTGATCATATCGACATTATCAAAGATAACTGATAGATTATAAGAGGTGCCATGAGTCATTTGTAGTTTTAATACTGATTGGACATTGACAGCAGATCTGGTCACAGTAACATTTTCCAGCTTTAATGAGTAATGGTGCAATTCATTGTAACACACTTGGGGTGAAAAATATGCAATAACAAGATTATCAGAAATATCAATAACCAAAGATGTTATCTTACTATCGAAAACATTGATCAGTTTCAAACGTTTTACATTTTTAAAAATAGAACCGCTAATCGTAATATTACTTGAATATTTAAAATGCATGTTGCAATGCTTGAATGATAGGTCACTGAAACTGACATGATTGCTGGTATTGATTCTTATAAACCTACATTTATGTGAGCAGTGAATAGTAGGAGACTGGTCCAGTCCATGTAGAGTTATATTCTGTACTGAGTCCATTGTGACAGTAAAGTTAATGACACTAGTTCCAATGAAGTAGAAGATGGTGTTATTGTATTGAGACATATTCCCAGCATACACTGATAAAGGATCACAAGGTGACTGAGTAACTGAACTGCAGTCATCAGACACATAATACTGACCAGAGGAGACACTGCAGGAGCTACTGAAGAATAAGAGAATAACCACTAACAGGAGAGACATAGCTACTGTCTGTACTGACTGACTAGTGTATACTTGCAGGCTGCGAGTGATAACTTATATTGACTACTTGTTCTCCAAATATGGAAATCTGATGTTTAGTTGTGATAACTGATGGTGTTCATGTCATCTTTACTAATTCTCAATTTATGATCTATAATAATAATTCCTTGAAGTTAATTATAAAGAAATGCATAACTTGTAGTAGGTGCTTTAACTTTGTATTTGCTTAACTAGATCATTTTCTTTATATTTCTCCTACTCCATTCTCTCATCTTGTTTATTGTGTACTATGGACTGCTTTACTGAATGGTATATGGTAAATCATGAGCTTCCATGGCTGTGTAAATAAAACACTTGTTGTGATTCATGCACTAAGTCACTATCAGTAAATGCAGTATCTACTGTATAGTAGTTTATTTTGTAGAGCTTTATTTTGGCAATTTTAATATAAAATTGTTATCAGAAGCTTTTGATACATGCGTTACTGAGCATGTGCATAATGATTGGCAGTGTTATTGGTAATTTTGTTTGCAAATTGCCAAAATAAAATTCAGCCAAATTAAAGTACAATACATTATTTTATAACACAAATACATATCACTAGTATAATATCAATAGTGTTGTATTATATATTGTAAGTCTTTCATGTCCATGGCTTTAGATTTTAGTGATATATATGAGACATGGTTGTGCAAGCAATTTTATATACATCAAAATGTTTTCATTGTTTTATTTTACTTGTAGTACAAACCTGTGTTTATGACTTTATGTACATACTACCTATTACAGGATAAAAATTTGTTCATTTATGCACCTGTACTAGTGTTACATGTACAATACAACTTGCTATTATCTGTAGTAATCTCCGCACAAAACAGTATCAGCTGTAATTGTATTTCCACTAATTGGTATTGTAATTACTACCAGTATTATGTATAGTGACTTACTAAGAATTCCCTTTTGATGTACATAAACAAAATTATAAATAGTTCCCTCCACACATTTATAGGAATATACACATGCAGCCACAAAGAGGGTCTACACCAGAATACAACTACTAAATCAATTAATCAATTCCTTGAAATGAGTGTGTTGATAGCAATCATGGTTTACCTGTCAGCTAAAATCTACAATTTCTTAAATTGAGTATTAAATGATAATAGAATTGTGTGGTAAAGATTGGCACATAGTTCTACAGAGACTCCTCCTTAAGCAACAAGAGGTGACTCAAATCTTTTAATACATAGTAGCTCGACTACATAGACTATGATGTAACAGCTAGGACACACACATATGCACTGTACATTAATGAAGTATATACCTCATGTACAGCCACACTATACACATACACTAGATATGTATACCCACATCACCAATCCAATATTGTATGTAATTTTCCTTTCTGTTCAAAAGAATCAGAAAAGTTTGTGTACTATGCAAAACTTGGAGTAATCAATGAAATTAATGAAAATAAAGACCAAGCAGTAATAAATGCCAAAAAGCAACAGCAATAATAAACAATAATGGTGCTAATGATAATAAGTAATAATAAGGTGGTTAGTGCTGTGTGTATCAGCTATAGGACACACACACACACACACACTCTGTACATAAACACATAAACTAATTATTATTATCCATGTATACACATACACACACACATGTACAATGTACATACTTTTATGCTTGCTGACATAATGTAGTTGTTAATTAATGTTACAGTTGTTTAAAAAAATAACAGGAGCTTTTAAATTAGTAGATCATGGGTTTTCCATAGGATTTTGGCATAATGTTTATGCAGTTCTTGTCAGTGAATCCTTAAATTTGCATTGACAAAATACTATAATACTATAAAGGGCACTTTTTCAAAAATTATAGGGAGAGATTGTTTAATTTTATATGTTTTATGTTGTGTAGAAAATTTGAACTGATTCCAATCAAAATTGGATTTTGATTGTACATATACATTGTGCATGTACATGTACAATGATTTTTGTCACAAATTAAATGCCCATAAATTGTTTAAGAAATAAATTGGCATGAATTGACTGGTATGTGGTTAATCATGAGTGTGTGCATAACCTCAATATTACTGTATATGTGTGTATTTATGTATTACATGCATGGTTTATAATGTTAGTAAATAAAACACTTGTTGTGATTCATGAACTAAATCACTATCAGTATATGCAGTATTTAAGGTATAGTGCTTTATTTTGGTAGAGCTTTATTTTGGCAATCTTGCTATAAAAATTTTACTGGCAGTTTTAATACATGCATTACTGAGCATGCGCATTAATGATTGGCAATGTTATTGGTAATTTTGCTTGCAAATTGCCATGCCAAAAATCATTTTGCCAAAAAATGACCAGATGACGATTTTTAATGCATATGTAAAAGTTTAAATTGATTCCAATCAAAATGGGATTTTGATTGTACAGTGTACATGTACATTGATCTTTGCAAAAAAATTAAACACTCCATAAATTGACTAACAAATACATATTATTGACACTAAAAACAAAAAATAAGCAATAAAAATAGCAATAGATAATAATTATTACATAGTCCTTAACTGAACATCTATAACAGTAATGAGAAATGAGAAATAAATTAATAGTTAAAACTTTAAAAACTAAAGTAGCTAAAAATACTAAGAATAGCTAAGGGTGGCAGCAAAAATTGTAAAGATCATGATTAAAACAATTCAACAACTGATTCACGACTATTACTAAGTCTAACATTAGTAGAAGTTGGTACAATTTCTCTCATTTGTTGATCAACAGTTAAATGTGATTCAGTGACATCTTGATTATCATCATCTTCATTTTGTTTCTTGAGTAGCTTCTTAATTAAAGCATGATAACATTTCATATGTGATAACTGCAGGTAAAGATGATAAACAACAATCAAAATAAAACTAAAAATAAAAACAGATAAACAAGTATTGTACCAGATCAATACTTTACTGTCTTCATTAAAAGCTACAGATAGACCAACCATGATACATAAGTTAAACAAGAACCAAACTTCAAGTACATTGTTCATTCTTTTCTTGTAAACTCCAGCAAAGCAATTACTCAATGATAGTACAATAACTAAAACTGTCAATAACATTGACAATAGGAAGTGCTGTGACTGAATGAAACTGTCAACTAAAGTAACTGATAATAGTACTGGTATCCTAGCCACTAGCAGTAGACCAGGCCAGAACCGATACTCATCTTTCATTGGACCACTATAAGCATCAATAATAGGCTTGAAATAACTCCATAATTTTCTTAAAAGTTTGAAATTTGAAAGGTGCTTCTCATAAAAAGGATTAAGTAAAAGGAACAGTGTGTATGGTATGACAAAGAAAACAGTCACCAATAGGGCAAATCCAAATAGTCCAGCATGCTTCCCTTTAGCATATTCAACATTAGGATCCACATACCATAAACTAACTGATCTTACTGACTCATCTGTACAGTGAAGAGTTACCTCACGCTTGTGTAGTACAATAACAATAGTACGTACTAGTTTAGTATATGAGAGAAGGAAGAGTGTAGATAGAACAGGAACAGCATGAGACCCCATCAGTCTTGATATCTTACCATATCTCCTACACAATTGTATAATGATAATGATAATGATCCACAGGTAGAGAGGGAAAGCAAACTGGAGCCATTGTTTAGCAGAACTGTCCATACCATTGTAAAAACACATCTCAAACCCAAAGTCTAAGTTAATCCATGATATCACTTGACTCAAGACTGGTAATGCTCCTTTCCTTGAAAAGACTGGCTCATATAACTTGACAATGTTAGCATAGAACAATAGACCATTGAGTGTACCCACTGATACTGTTAAATTGAGAGCAATCAGTAGAACCACAAGTAGTACACCCATCACTGCAAACAGAGCAATCCAACCTATCATCATGTAATTATTATGACATTGTCCACACTTGTTTGATCCCATTAGTAGACTGTATCCCTCTGTACATGATCCACACAT
>NW_003546630.1:75575-83792 GCF_000090795.2 Amphimedon queenslandica | reverse complement strand
CAAATGACTAGGAGAGAATTCTTTATTGTTATAATTGTTAACGACCTGGGGGCGAAGTCCCCAGGCTATGTCCACACATAGATACTTACATTTCTTATATACACGTTGTATTGGAGAAATAACAAGCCTTAGCAACCACCCGCCCACGCTCCTTTACGTGGTGGGTGTGGTCACGGCAAACAAAATGGAGGCTTACACATGGGACAAAGTTAAGAGCTTTCTAACAGCAAGAGAGCATAGAGATACCGTCTAAATACTTCTCTAGAAGCATTATAAGGTAGAGAGAACCTCTATAAGTCTTAATAACGACCAAGTTGTACTTGCAAGGGGGTGAAATCAATTATAGGAATATTTTTTACCCTGTTACGCTTGTTTTGTTTAATAGTGTTAGAACACAAAATTAAACTATTAAATATACAAGAAAAGCTTCATTATGAATTGTCAAAAGTAGACTATGAGCTGCAAGCGAAATACCATATAAATGGTGATTTTTTCCAAAATTATTAGTAGAAATTTTTATTTTTACATATTTTTTCGTTGTGTAGAAAGTTTGAACTGGTACTGATCAAAATGAGATTTTTACAAATTTTTAAAGTTGCTTCAAAATTAAGCCAAAGTCCCTGTACTGTAGTACAGGGTCATTGGCCAAATTTCACCAAAAATGACTTCTCAATTTTTATAATTTTTTCTGATGCATGTACATGTACTTATGTTTTATAGTAAGTTTGAGCTAATTTTGATCAAAGTTGATTTTTTTAAAAATTATAAAGTTGCTCCAAAATTGAACCAAAGCCCTTGGCCCCTGTACAAGGCTATTTGCTGAATTTTGCCAAAAATGAAAAGGTGTTAATTTTTTATAATGTATTTTGATGCATATACTTTTATTTATGTAGAAAGTTTGAGCTGATTCCAATCAAAGTTGATTTTTTTATAAATATTTAAATTTGCTCCAAAACTTGGCCAATGTTCCCTGTATTATTTGGACATAAAATATCTGTGAATAGTATTATAAAAAACTGTTTTAACTGTAAGCCTGTTCTATGATCAATATATAAAAACCAGCTTTATGCATTCAGCAATGAAACATAAATATTGAATACATGTACAGAACAAAATATAAAATAAAACTTTGGTGATTATATGGACACACAACACAACAAAGATTGCTCACACTACTATAAAAAAATACTGAAAAATTTGTGTTAGTAAGTTTACTTTATTACCAGTGCGTTGCATTACTTCTGGTACCTAAATTAAACAAAATAAAGTACTGTCTTATTTAAAATAGTACTCACCCCATGATTTTTATAATCTGAATAATCTTCAGAAACATTTGGTGTACTGTATTCATTACTTGTCATTACTTCACAACTTGTAGCAACCTGTTGATAATAAAAAATAATTCAATGGAGTTTGTCATAAAAATAATATTAATTGTTATACCACTTCAGTAGAATTGTTTAACATAATGTCTGTTACAAGTGCTCCTGGCTTCTCTTCAACACTCAGTGATTTATCAATAAAGGAATTTTCTGTTGGAAAGTGAATAGGTAAAACTTCATTCACATTCATTGATATTATAATTATTAGTAATTGATCCGCTACAATCATATACATCAGCTCTGTTTAAAGGGACTGATGTTGTATTTGGCTGCACAATTTCAGCTACAAAAATGATGAATATTATGTTTACTAACATTACAATTTGTAATGTTAGTAAATTTACAATACTTACCATCAGTGGAGCAAGTATCATCTTCTACTGGAGTATTAATATCATAATCATATTCATTTTTTGGTGGATACTTTTCTGTGTAATAAAATAAATATTAAATGATGCTAAAATTCATATCAATACCATAATGTCCATGAACCACAGCACAGCAGCATCAGCAACTGCACCAGTTGCATCAGCAACTGGTGCTACAAACTGAGAACTGGTGCTCACGGTGGCACTGTGTTTTTGTGCAACAGTATCATCATAGGAAGGAGGAGGAAGAATAGCAGAACTATAAAATCAAAATCAGAGAGTAAGATAAAATAACACTATCAACTAACATGTCATCAGATTCAGATGGCTGATAAGCAGTGACACCTCCTCCTCTCTACAAGACAATGCTAAGTATTAAACATCACTTAATGTTAATACCTTATTAATATCTCCAGTAACTTTATCATATATGACAGTTTGAGCAGCAGGAGGTAGAGGAGTAGTATTCGTCCTTTTAACAAGATCAGCATTAGTAGGATTAGCAGCAGTAGCAGTGTCACTAACAGCAAAAGTAATAGATACATCACTGCCAGTATTAGTACTGTACTCACTACTCAGAATTATAAATAAGTGGTGCTATTGATGATATACTGTCCTCAACATTAATTTTGTTTCTGATGTGTTCATTGATGGGCATGGCTCTTGTTGTGTTAATTCCTAAATAACACAATAGTTCAAACTATAAATCTAATTTCAAAAATTACATTATACTGAGCCATCATTGACATATTGACATTGTTTTAAATTACATTATTTTTACAGCTATACTCAACCAATTGATAGTAAAGCTCTTGTATTTGCTCTTTATATGTATGTCTAGAACTAGGATAATGATTAATACGTTGTTCACGTACAATGCAGACTTTGTAACAAATTAAATGCCCCATAAATTGACTAACAACTACATATTATTGACATAGTTTATAAAAGGAAACATCTATTAAAAACAAAATATAAGCTACAAAAATAGCTAATTCATGGCACATACTGAACATCTATAATAGTAATGAAATAGTTACTACATTAAAAACTGAAGTAGCTAAAAATACTAAAAATAGAAGTGGCAGCAAAAATTACTAAAGACTATGATTAAAACAAATCAACAACTGATTCACGATTATCATTGCTGAGTTTAACATTAGTAGAACTTGGTACTATTTCTCTCATTTGTTGATCAACAGTTTTATGAGATTTGGTGACATCTTGATCATCATCATCTTCATCTTGTTTCTTGAATAACTTCTTAATTAGAGCATGATAACATTTCATATGTGAAAACTGCAGGTGAAGATGATAAACAAAAATCAAAATGAAACTAAAAATAAAAACAGATAAACAAGAATTGTACCAGATCAATACTTTACTGTCATCAGTAAAGGCTACGGATAAAGAAGCCATGATGCACAAGTTTAAGAGAAACCAAAATTCAATGATATTATTTAATTTCCTTCTGTACACACCACCAAAGATAAAGCTAAGGGAGAGGATAATAGTTGCTACTGCCAATAGCAAGACACGTGATTCATTCTGCAAAAAGGTGACAATTAAAAGTAATGGTATCCTAGTCACTAGCAGTAGACCAGGCCAGAACCGATAATCATCTTTCATTGGACCACTATAAGCATCAATAATAGGCTTGAAATGACTCCAGCTCTTAAACAATTTAAAATGTGACAGATGCTTCTCAAGTACTGGATGACATAAAAGGAACAGTGTGTATGGTATGACAAAGAAAACAGATACCAATAGGGCAAATCCAAGTAGTCCAGCATGCTTCCCTTTAGCATATTCAACATTAGGATCCTCATACCATAAACTAACAGATTTTACTGACTCGTTTGCACAGTGAAGAGTTACCTCATGCTTGTGTAGTACAATAACAATAGTACGTACTAGTTTAGTATATGAGAGAAAAGTAAGTGTAGAAAGAACAGGAACAACATGAGACCCCATCAATCTTGATATCTTACCATATCTCCTACACAATTGTATAATGATAATGATAATGATCCACAGGTAGAGAGGGAAAGCAAATTGAAGCCATTGTTTAGCATAACTGTCCATACCATTGTAAAAGCATATTTCAAACCCAAAGTCTAAGTTAATCCATGATATCACTTGACTCAAGACTGGTAATGCTCCTTTCCTTGAAAAGACTGGCTCGTATAACTTGACAATGTTAGCATAGAACAATAGACCATTGAGTGTACCCACTGATACTGTTAAATTGAGAGCAATCAGTAGAACCACAAGTAGTACACCCATCACTGCAAACAGAGCAATCCAAGCTATCATCATGTAATTATTATGACACTGTCCACACTTGTTTGATCCCATTAGTAGACTGTATCCATCTCTACATGATCCACACATTCTTCCTCCTTTATTGTCCACACATTGAGTATCAGTGTCATTCAACTGAAAGGTAACAGGATTAGGAGAACAATAGAGGAGACAGTCCTCATTGATAATGCATGTATTAGGATTGGTTTCATTAGCATTGAAAGGTGTACTGGTATCATATGTTCCAATCCACAGTAGACCATTGTGTATAATGCTTTGACTATCTATGTCACATGTCACATTCTCTCTTGGAGCAATGCAATCACAAACCCCTGAACTGTTTACACTGAAACCAATGGGACAATCATGAAGAATGAATTGTGTTTGAATTCTGTAATAATAGTTTAAGATCTCTAAAATGATTTCATGTCTTGTGTATGTGAGGTTATATGATATGTATTTGATCAAGGAACAGTTACCAGTTATGCTTACTTGTGTCATTGGTAGTTTATCTATTCCTATTAATACTGTTCCATTTGTAGGAGCAAAATCTATGGTAGATGCAACTGTATCTAAATTGAATACAAAAAAAGCAACATTATATTTCAGTGGTTGACCTCGAAATATTTGTTGCTCATATTTATCATGATTCTGTGTGCTTGATGTTGTTCCATTGCTCTCAGTATCACTTGGTATTGTTTCATTGCTGTTAGGATCACAAAAAAAGAATCGAAAATTGCTTGATACACTAGCTTTAGCATTTGTCAAATTAAAATAATTAAATGAAAAGTTAGACCCATATATATCATTCCCAGCTACTCCAGCAGTATTATCCTTTAATGTAAGAGGTATAAAACAGGAATTTTGTTTAAATTGAAATTTACTGTTCTCATCAATATAAATTCCTCCTCCTACAAGAGATGCATGATTGTCAATAAACTCCAAGTTAGCTGATGGTGATAGGACCACAACAGATGAACCCTTTATTGCCATTCCTCCTCCAACTACTCCAGTATTATTCTCAAATACTAATCTATTTTCTACAGTTACTACTGAGGATGTAATTTCCAGTCCTATTGCTAGAGTATTAGTAACAGTAATGTTACTAAGCTTAAGAAAGATAGAAAGGCAGAATAATATCTCATTTCTCCAATTCCTAACAAGTTCAGTATCTATAACACTGATACAAATTGATGTTGATAAATGTCCATTAATGAGTAAACCATACCCATTATTGTCACGTATTGAACATGACCTAACAGTAACAGCAATGTGATGGATATTTAATTTATGAAAGTATAAACTTAATCCTTCATAGTTTTTGTAAAATTGAGAGTCTTCAATTACAATAGTAGATTTGGGTTCAACACCTTTAATATTACAATTTTTTGATATCCATGAATACGTATCAAAATAAAAAAGAAATCCTGTACCTGGATTACATCTAGATACTGATGAATTGATAATATGCAGAGAAAAAAGAGATTCACTGAAAGAAAGATCAATACCCTTTGTGCTGATGCTTTTAACATTATCAATAACAACTGATATGTTATATGAGGTACCATGTTTCATATTAATGCTTAACGACCCAAAGCCATTAGTCACAGTAACATTAGTCAGTGTTAATGAGTAATGACGTAATTCATTGTAACACACTGGAGGTGGATCATACTCAATAGTTGGTGGAGGCACATTATTAAAAGTTGAAGATACTATCTTACAGTCAAAAACATTTAAGAGTGTCACTGAGCTATTTGTATCAATAAAATATCTCAGTTTTTCAAAAGTCATAGTAGAACCAGTAATTGTGATATTACTTGAAAAACTAAGATGTATGTAGCATTTTAGGAATGATATGCTACTAAAACTGACGTGACTGCTGGTAGTGACTGTTATAAAGTTATTTCCTTGATAATAATCATTTAATATGCAGTAGATAGTAGGAGACTGGTCCAGTCCATGTAGAGTTATATTCTGTACTGAGTCCATTGTGACAGTAAAGTTAATGACACTAGTTCCAATGAAGTAGAAGATGGTGTTATTGTATTGAGACATATTCCCAGCATACACTGATAAAGGATTACAAGGTGACTGAGTAACTGAACTGCAGTCATCAGACACATAATACTGACCAGAGGAGACACTGCAGGAGCTACTGAAGAATAAGAGAACAACAACTAGCAGGAGAGACATAGCTACTGTCTGTACTGACTGACTAGTGTATACTTGCAGGCTGCGAGTGATGACTTACATGGGCTATGTGTTCCCCAAATATGGAAATCTGATGCGTAGTTGTGATAATTGATGGTGTTTGTGTCATTTTTACTAATTCTCAATTTATGATCTATAATAATAATTCCTTGAAGAGAAAATGAGCTAATTATAAAGAATATACACATAACTTGTAGCGGTTTAATTTTGTATGTTTTAAACTAAATCATTTTCTCTAATCCCTCCTACTCCATTCTCTAATCTTGTTCATTGTTTACCATGGACGACTGCATGGTCAGCAATGCTTGCATGATAAGCCAATATGTGTACAATCACAGACGTAAGGGTGACTGTACATTCAACAAATGGTGATAACCTCATTATTACTACACATAATGTATGCAATGGTTTATAACAGAGTAAACAAAACACTTGTAGTGATTCATGCACTAAGTCACTATCACTGTCAGCTACTACTGTATAGCACTTTTCTTTGGTCAGTGGAGTTTTATTTTGGCAATTTTGCTTTAAAATTGTAATTGGCGGTTCTTAATTTGGCAATTTTGTGTAGCTTTATTGTGCATGCCCATTAATGATTTGCAGTGTTAATATTGGTAATTTTGCTTGCAAAATGCCAGGCAATTGCTAAAATAAAATTCCACCAAATCAAGGCGTTTTACGTTAATTTACAATTCAGATACCTATTACTAGTGTAATATCAAAAATGTTATATTACATATTGTATGTGCTTTATGTCTATGGCTTCAGGTTTTAGTGATATAATACAAAAGTACTACATTAAATAAGAATAATAATTATTAAAGAAAAGGATATACCTCATTACATTATAAAAGCTGGAGAGAAGGAGAATTAGTTAGAGTGACTGTGTGATTGCAACTGCTTTGCTTTCTATTTATGAGGAAGATTGATTTGTACTTGTACAAATTTGGAATTCTAAGAAGTACACCTGCAGTCGTGCATGCACTTTTATATTAAATTAAAATGTTTTTTTGAATTTTTAAATTTGTACTTGTAGTACAAATCTGTGTTTATGACTTCATCTACATACTACCTACTACATACTAAGAATTTGTTCATTTATCTACCTGTACTAGCTAGTGTACATGTACAATGACTTGCTATCATCATAGCAAACTCCCCACAAAATAGTAGTGATATCATGTGCACAATTGTAGTAGATGATATCTCTGTTAGACTTAGTTCTTTACCTGTGATGGATTGTGCTTATAAATCATAATAGTCAGAAGACATCTGAGTCATTATGGCTGGCATAGCTTGCAGCTCATTTCCTACTTCTGACAATCCATAATGAAGCTGTTCTTGTGTATTTCATCAAATTCCATGTACTAATTAACAACCTGGGGGCTTTGCCCCCAGGTCATAGAACACATGCATGACATGTATGTCATGCATGTGTTCATAGAACACATGCATGACATAGGATTCTTTATTTTTATAATTTTTTCTGATACATATACATGCTCATGTACGTGTCCCATGAACTAGTTGCCTAAAATTGGTCAAATGACCACAGGCTATAGGCTTTGGTCACAGGCCAAATTCGTCAAAAATAGCTAGAAGAAAATTCTCCATTTTAATATTTTTTTCTGGTACATATACATGCCCTTATGCTGTGCATCAACTTTGAGCTAATTCTGATCAAATTTGGATTTTTATGAATTTTTTAAGTTGCTCAAAAATTGGGCCAACTACAATGTACCAAAGGCTATAGCCTTTGATCACAGGCCAAATTTTATCACAAATGACTAGGAGAGAATTCTTTATTGTTATAATTGTTAACGACCTGGGGGCGAAGTCCCCAGGCTATGTCCACACATAGATACTTACATTTCTTATATACACGTTGTATTGGAGAAATAACAAGCCTTAGCAACCACCCGCCCACGCTCCTTTACGTGGTGGGTGTG
>NW_003546630.1:68539-75187 GCF_000090795.2 Amphimedon queenslandica | reverse complement strand
CTCTAGAGGATCCCCAATGCTCCTTTCCTTGAAAAGACTGGCTCATATAACTTGACAATGTTAGCATAGAACAATAGACCATTCAGTGTACCCAGTGATACTGTTAAATTGAGAGCAATCAGTAGAACTACAAGTAGTACACCCATCACTGCAAACAGAGCAATCCAAGCTATCGTGATGTAATTATTATGACACAGTCCACACTTGTTTGATCCCATTAGTAGACTGTATCCATTTCTACATGATTCGCACATTCTTCCTCCTCTGGTATCCACACATTGAGTATCAGTGTCATTCAACTGAAAGGTAACAGGATCAGGAGAACAATAGAGGAGACAGTCCTCATTGATAATGCATGCATTAGGATTGGTTTCATTAGCATTGAAAGGTGCACTGGTATCATCATATGTTCCAATCCACAGTAGACCATTGTGTGTAATACCTAGAGTATTTATATCACATGTCACATTCTCTCTTGAAACACTTTGACTGCAGTCACAAACACCTGAACTGTTTTCAATGAAACCAATAGGACACTCATTAAAGATGAAACTTGACCGAATTTTGTGATGATATGTTGTGAATGCTATTTCATGTCTTGTGTATGTGAGCTTGTATGGTGTGTATTCAATCAAGTAACAGCTACCATTGATGTATACATGTTCCACTGGCACTTTATCAATTTCTATTTTTATCACTTCATTTATAGGAATGAATGTACCATTATCTAAACTGTAATTGAATAGAAACAAAGCAACATTATATTCCAATAGTTGACCTGGAAATATTTGTTGCTGACATTCATAATGATTCTGTGTTTCATAGATGTCAGTATCATTTGGTATGGTTCCATTGTTGTCAGGATCACAAAAAAAGGCCATAACTGGATGGCTAGAGCTAATATCAGAATTTGTCAAATTAAAATTATTGAATGAAGCGATGTACCCATATATATCATTTCCAGCTACTCCAGCAGTGTTACCTTTTAATGTAAGAGGAATGGAGCTGGAGTTTTGTTTAAATTGAAATTTACTGTTCTCATCAATATAAATTCCTCCTCCTTTATAAGTTGCATGATTATCAATGAACTCCAAGTTAGCTGATGGTGATAGGGCCACAATAGATGAACCTTTTATTGCCATTCCTCCTCCAACTACTCCAGTATTATTTTTAAATACTAATCTATTTTCTACAGTTACTACTGAGTCTGTAATCTCCAGTCCTGTTGATGAACTATTTGTAACAGTAATATTACTAAGAAGGACAGAAAAACAACCTATCTCATTTCTTCTGTTTCCAACAAGTTCAGTATCTATAACACTGAAATGAGCTGATTGAGTTGATAAACATCTGTTAAAGTATAAACCATACTCATCATTGTTACGTATTGAACATGACTTAACAGCAATAGTAGTATGATGATGACTCAATTTAGAATGTTGTCTAAATTTAATATAGCTGTATTGGCAACCTTCAATTACAATAGTCAATCGTGATTCAATGCTTCTAGATCCAATACCACAAAAATAAACCCTCGAAGATTGATCCAAAAAAATTACACCTGAATTAGATGATGAATTAGTATAATACAGAGAAAAAAGAGATTTAGAGAAATTATGACGAATGCCATAATCTGATGAACTGATGATATTGACACTATCTATAATAACTGATATATCATATAAGGTTCCATGATTCATATTAAACTCTAAGGTGCCATTAGTCACAGTAACATCAGTCAGTGTTAATGAGTAATGGGGTAATTTATTGTGACACATTTGATGTACAAAATGATAATAAATTCTTAGATATGAATTATCAAAAACTGAAGATGTTATTTTACTATCAAAAACATTGTGGAATATGAAAAACATGCGTCTATGTTTAAGGTTTTTTTTAAAAATAGAACCAGTAATCACAATATTACTCAAACGTTGAAAAATTATGTGGCAGTGGAATGATATGTTACTGAAACTGACATGACTGCTGGTAGTGACCATTAAAAACCCAGATGAGCAGTTAATAGTAGGAGACTGGTCCAGTCCATGTAGAGTTATATTCTGTACTGACTCAATAATAAAGTCAATTCTACTAGTTCCAATTAAGTAGAAGATGGTGTTACTGTATTGAGACATTTTCCAAGCATACACTGATAAAGGATTACAAGGTGACTGAGTAACTGAACTGCAGTCATCAGACACATAATACTGACCAGAGGAGACATTGCAGGAGCTACTGAAGAATAAGAGAACAACCACTAACAGGAGAGACATAGCTACTGTCTGTACTGACTGACTAGTGTATACTTGCAGGCTGTGAGTGATGACTTATATAGGCTACTTGTTCTCCAAATATGGAAATTTGATGCATAGTTGGGATGATTAGATTCAATCTAATTAATAATAGTACAATACACTACAAGTCATTCTTTTTAGTTGATAATATCTAAATTTTATAAATGGTATTTATAATCATTTATACTAATTCTTTAATTTATGATCTAACACAATTCTTTGAAGAGAAGATGAGATAATTAAAGAAAATATTAATTGACATAATATAGTCTCATACTTGCAGTGCTCAGTATTGCTTTGTCAGTATCTGCTTCACTCAATCAGTTTCTCTTAGTCTATATCTCTCCTACTCCATTCTCTCATCTTTACTATGGACTGCATGGTAATCATACTTACATTATAAGTCATTATGTGTACAATCACAGACATACTCTATCATTAAATGACTGTACATTGAATAAATGCTCTACTGGTATATGGTTAGTCACGAGTGTGCATTATCTCAATATTATACCATGGTGCGTGGGTGGTTACCATGGAAACCTTTGATGTTTAGCGGGAGTTATATGCCCATAACCACCCTGCAGACAGTGTGGGTTTTCACAGTTTACACAAGAACAATACTGCATTGGTATCACAGTTTACATAAGAACAATACTGCAATACTTTACCATGGCATAAGTCAGATACATCCCTGTCTGGAGGTGGTTATGGCCCTTTTGGGTAATTGGGTACATAACCACCTCCAGACAGGGATGTATCCTACACTTACTGTGTATATGTGTATTTATGTATAATGTGGTTTATAATGTTAGTAAATAAAACACTTCTTGTGATTCATACACTAACACTATCAGTATATGCAGTATTTTCCGTATGGTGCTTTATTTTGGTGGAGCATTATTTGGCAATTTTAATATAAAATTGTAATTGGCAGTTTACTGAGTATGTGCATTAATGATTGGCAGTGTTATTGGTAATTTTGCTAGCAAATTGCCACACAATTGCCAAAATAAAATTCAGCCAAAATTAAAGTACAATACATTATTTTATAATACAGATACCTATCACTAGTGTAATACCAATAGTGTTGTATTATATATTGTAAGTGTTTTATGTCCATGGCTTTAGATTTTAGTGATATATGCAAGACATGGTTGTGCATGCAATTTTATATACATCAAAATGTTTTCATAGTTTTATTTTACTTGTAGTACAAATCTGTGTTTATGACTTCATGTACATACTACCTATTACAGACTAAGAATTTGTTCATTTATGCACCTGTACTAGTGTTAAATGTACAATACAACTTGCTATTATCTGTAGTAATCTCCCCACAAAACTGTATCGGCCGTAATTATATTTTCACTAATTGGTGCTGTAATTACTACCAGTATTATGTATAGTGACTTACTAAGAATTTCCTTTTGATGTACATAAACACAATTATAACTAGTTCCCTCCACACATTTATAGGAATATACACATGCAGCCATAGGGGTAGGAACAAACTAAAAGTTGGGGGGGCTAAGGTATTATTTTTACAATTGATCATTAATACATAGCATGTACTGAAATTAATACTGTCCAAAATATTGGCGTCTATGCTCATTAAATGTAACAAATTCCTGTGCAATGTCCTTGATGTGTAAATCATGTGTATATTCTTTGTGTGTATGCAAAATAACTACACGATTAAGACATTGTGGAGCGCAAGTAGTTTTTAATCTCCTTAACGTTGAAAATGTATACTCAGCTGTAGCTGATGTTAACAGAGTTGTTAAATGAAGAAGTAGAGCCTTGTGTATTTCTGAAAAAACTAATAAAAGTGTGTTCTTAGAAGTTAAACTAATGTATTAATTGTTTTACAAAACGAATCATCACACAATATGCACACATATAAGGATTACCTAAACTAAAGTCTATAGTGTTGATAATAGTAATGCATGTACATCACTTAAAGTTGGAGGGGCTAAGCCCCCCTTCAATGAAAGTTGGGGGGGCTTAAGCCCCTCCTGCCCCCCCTGTTCCTACCCCTATGCATGCAGCCATAAAGAGGATCTACACCACAATACACTTACTGTTCTTCATACTGACATTGTGTCTATACACTCTAGGTCTGTGCTTTGATCTACAGTATTCACCAACTACTAAACCAATTAGTCAATTCCTTGAAATGAGTGTGTTGATAGCAATCGTGGTTTACCTGTCAGCTAAAATCTACAATTTCTTAAAGTGAGTAATGAATGATGATAGAATTGTGTGGTAAAGATTGGCACATAGTTTGACTACAGAGACTCCTCCTCAAGCAACAAGAGGTGACTCAAATCTTTTATACAATAGTACCATAGACTATATAATGTAACAGCTAGGACACACACATATGCACTGTACATTAATGAAGTATATACCTCATGTATAGCCACAGTATACACATACACTAGATGTGTATACTATCATTACCAATGCAATATTGTATGTAATTTTCCTTTCTGTTCGAAAGAATTAGAAAAGTTTGTGTACTATGCAAAACTTGGAGCAATCAATGCATTAATGAAAATAAAGACCAAGCAGTAATACAATACAAAAAAGCAACAGCAAAAATAATGGTGCTAATGTTAATAAGTGATAATAAGGTAGTTAGTGTTGTGTGCATCAGATAGGACACACATACACTGTACATAAACTAATTATTATTAGTAATGCAGTAGCGTTACTAAGTAGGATTCACCCCCAAACATTATCCATGTACACAGTACACAGCACACACATGTACATGTACACACTTTAATGCTTGTTGACATAACGTAAATGTTAATCTTACAGTTGTTTAAAAATAATAGGAGCTTTTAAATTAGTAGATCATGGGTTTTCCATAGGATTTTGGCATAATACTTATGCAGTTCTTGTCAGTGGATCTTTAAATTTGCATTGACAAAATACCATAATACTATAAAGGTTACTTCTTCAAAAATTGTGGGAGAGATTGTTTAATTTTACATGTTTTTATGTTGTGTAGAAAATTTGAATTGATTCCAATCAAAATTGAATTTTGATTGTACATGTACATTGTGCATGTACATGTACAATGGTTCTTGTCACAAATTAAATGGCCCACAATTTGACTAACAAGTACAAATTATCTATAAAAAATAAGCAATAAAAATAGCAATAGATAACAATAATAAATCATAACACATGGGATTATTGACTGAAAATCTATAACAGTAATGAAAAATAAATTAATAGTTACTGCTTTTATGACTAAAGTAGCTAATAATAATGATAACAATAAAAGTGGTGACAAAGTTACTAAAAACTATGATTAAAACTAATCAACAACTGATTCACAATTATCATTGCTGAGTTTAACATCAGTAGAAGTCGGTACTATTTCTCTCATTTGTTGATCAACAGTTTTATGTGATTCAGTGGCATCTTGATCATCATCATCTTCATCTTGTTTCTTGAATAACTTCTTAATTAGAGCATGATAACATTTCATATGTGACAACTGCAGGTAAAGATGATAAACAACAATCAAAATGGAACTAAAAATAAAAACAGATAAACAAGTATTGTACCAGATCAATACTTTACTCTCATTAGTAAAGGCTACAGATAAAGAAGCCATGATGCACAAGCTTAAGAGAAACCAAAACTCTATGATATTATTTAATTTTTTTCTGTACACACCACCAAAGATAAAACTAAAGCAAAGGATAATAGCTGCTACTGCCAATAACAAGATATGTGATTCATTCTGCAAAAAGGTGACAATTAAAAGTAACGGTATCCTAGTCACTAGCAGTAGACCAGGCCAGAATCGATAATCATCTTTCATTGGACCGCTATAAGAATCAATAATAGGCTTGAAACGACTCCAACTCTTAAACAGTTTAAAATGTGACAGATACTTCTCAAGTACTGGATGACATAAAAGGAACAGTGTGTATGGTATGACAAAGAAAACAGACACCAATAGGGCAAATCCAAATAGTCCAGCATGCTTCCCTTTAGCATATTCAACATTAGGATCCTCATACCATAAACTAACTGATCTTACTGACTCGTTTGTACAGTGAAGAGTTACCTCATGCTTGTGTAGTACAATAACAATAGTACGTACTAGTTTAGTATATGAGAGAAGGAAGAGTGTAGATAAAACAGGAACAGCATGAGACCCCATCAGTCTTGATATCTTACCATATCTCCTACACAATTGTATAATAATGAAGATTATTATCCACAGGTAGAGAGGGAAAGCAAAATGGAGCCATTGTTTAGCATAACTGTCCATACCATTGTAAAAACATATTTCAAACCCAAAGTCTAAGTTAATCCATGATAT
>NW_003546630.1:58782-68519 GCF_000090795.2 Amphimedon queenslandica | reverse complement strand
CCATCACTGCAAACAGAGCAATCCAACCTATCATCATGTAATTATTATGACAATGTCCACACTTGTTTGATCCCATTAGTAGACTGTATCCCTCTCTACATAATCCACACATTCTCTGTCCTCTATTATCCACACATTGAATATCAGTGTGATTCAACTGAAAGGTAACAGGATTAGGAGAACAATAGAGGAGACAGTCCTCATTGATAATGCATGCATTAGGATTGGTTGCATTAGCATTGAAAGGTGTACTGGTATCATATGTTCCAATCCACAGTAGACCATTGTGTGCAATGTTTAAGGTATTTATATCACATGTCACATTCTCCCTTGAAACACTGCAATCACAAACACCTGAACTGTTTACACTGAAACCAATAGGACACTCATTAAAGATGAAACTTGACCGAATTTTGTGATGATTTGTTGTGAATACTATTTCATGTCTTGTGTATGTGAGCTTGTATGGTGTGTATTCAATCAAGTAACAACTACCATTGATGTATACTTGCTCCACTGGTACTTCATCAATTTCTATTTTTATCACTTCATTTATAGGAATGAATGTACCATTATCTAAACTGTAATTGAATAGAAACAAAGCAACATTATATTTCAGTACTTGACCTGGAAATATTTGTTGCTCATATTCATCATGATTCAGTGTGCAGTTTAATGTTGTTACATTACTCTCAGTATCATTTGGTATTGTTCCATTGCTTTCAGGATCACAAAGAAAGGCCATAACTGGATGACTGGAGCTAATAGTAGGATTTGTCAAATTAAAGTAACTGAATGAGGCTATCAACCCATATATATCATTTCCAGCTACTCCAGCAGTGTTACCTTTTAATGTAAGAGGAATGGAGCTGGAGCCTTGTTTAAATTGAAATTTACTGCTCTTATCAATATAAATTCCTCCCCCTTTATAAGTTGCATGATTATCAATAAACTCCAAGTTAGCTGATGGTGATAGGGCCACAATAGATGAACCTTCCATTGCCATTCCTCCTCCAACTACTCCAGTATTATTCTTAAATACTAATCTATTTTCTACAGTTACTACAGAGGATATAATCACCAGTCCAGTTGATAGACTATTTGTAACAGTAATGTTATTAAGAATGATAGAAAGACATTCAAATATCCCATTATTCCAGTTTCCAACAAGTTCAGTATCTATAACACTGATATGAGCTAATGTTGATAATCCTCCAAATATGTATAAACCAAACTCATCATTGTTTCGTATTGAACATGACTTAACAGTAATAGCAATACGATTACTTAATTTATAATCTCCTTCAAATTGTGCATTATAAACCATAATATTGCTGTAATGGCAGCCTTCAATTAAAATAGTCGATTGTGATTCAACACTTTTAATACCACAATAAGATTGGGGGCTAGAATATCTAGCAAAAAAAAATGCACCTGAATTATATGATGAATTAGTAGTATACAGAGAAAAAAGAGATTCAGTGAAATAAAAACGAACATTATCATGTGATGAACTCATGATTTTGAAATTATCAATAATAACTGATATATTATATGAGGTATCATGAAACATATCAAGCCCTAAGGTGCCATTAGTCACTGTAACATTAGTCAGTGTTAATGAGTAATGGTGTAATTCATTGTAACACACTGGAGGTGGAGAATAGGAAATACCTAGCTCTAAATTATCAAAAACTGAAGATGTTATCTTACTATCAAAAACATTGAGGAGTTTGTGCTGGTATCTCAACAGGTTTTCAAAAATAGAACCAGCAATTGTGATATTACTTGAATATCTAAAATCTATGAGGCAATGGAATGATAAGTTACTGAAACTGACATGACTGCTGGTAGTGATTTTTATAAACGCATCATTTATGCAGTTAATAGTAGGAGACTGGTCCAGTCCATGTAGAGTTATATTCTGTACTGAGTTCATTGTGACATTAAAGCTAATGACACTAGTTCCAATGAAGTAGAAGATGGTGTTATTGTATTGAGACATATTCCCAGCATACACTGATAAAGGATTACAAGGTGACTGAGTAACTGAACTGCAGTCATCAGACACATAATACTGACCAGAGGAGACACTGCAGGAGCTACTGAAGAATAAGAGAACAACCACTAACAGGAGAGACATAGCTACTGTCTGTACTGACTGACTAGTGTATACTTGCAGGCTGTGAGTGATGACTTATATAGGCTACTTGTTCTCCAAATATGGAAATTTGATACATAGTTGTGATAATTGATGTGTACTAAGAACTGCTTGGCCAGCCATTCTTGCATGGTAAGCCATTATGTGTACAATCACAGACATAATAATATGACTCTACATTCAAAAAACAGTGATAACTTATTAGTCTATGATACTATGATGTACTATACTGTACTATGATGGGTATTTATGTATAGTGTGGTTTATAAGTGAGCAAATAAAACACTTGTTGTGATTCAGGCACTAAGTCACTATCAGTATATGCAGTATCTACTGTACAGTGCTTTATTCTGGTGGAGCTTTATTTTGGCAATTTTAATATAAAACTTTTATCAGCAGTTTTTGATACATGCGTTACTGAGCATGTGCATTAATAATTGGCAGTGTTAATATTGGTAACTTTGCTTGCAAATTGCCATGCAATTGCCAGTTCCGCCCATTTTAAAGATTATATGTTATTTTATAATACAGATACATATCACTAGTGTAATACCAATAGTGTTGTACTATTATTGTAAGTCTTTCATGTCCATGGCTTTAGATTTTAGTGATATATACAAGACATGGTTGTGCATGCAATTTTATATGCATCAAAATGTTTTCATAGTTTTATTTTACTTGTAGCACAAATCTGTGTTTATGACTTTATGTACATACTACCTATTACAGGATAAAAATTTGTTCATTTATGGACCAGTACTAGTGCTACATGTACAATACAACTTGCTATTATCTGTAGTAATCTCCCCACAAAATAGTATCAGCTGTAATTGTATTTCCACTAATTATTGGTGCTTTAATTACTACCAGTATAGTGACTTACTAAGAATTTCCTTTTGATGTACATAAACACAATTATAAATAGTTCCCTCCACATATTATAGCAGGGATATACACATGCAGCCACAAAGAGGGTCTACACCAGAATACACTCACTTTTATTCATACTGACATCATGTCTATACACTCTAGGTGTGTGCTTTGATCTACAGTATTCACCAACTACTAAACCAATTAGTCAATTCCTTGAAATGAGTGTGTTGATAGCAATCGTGGTTTACCTGTCAGCTAAAATCTACAATTTCTTAAAGTGAGTATTAAATGATGATAGAATTGTGTGGTAAAGATTGGCACATAGTTCGACTACAGAGACTTCTCCTTAAGCAAAAAGAGGTGACTCAAATCTTTTATACAATAGTACCATAGACTATAATGTAACAGCTAGGACACACACATATGCACTGTACAGTGTACATTAATAAAATATATTAAATGCCTCATGTACAGCCACAGTACACATACACTAGATATGTATACTCACATCACCAATCCAATAATAATAATAAGTAATTTTCCTTTCTGTTCGAAGGAATCAGAAAAGCTTGTGTACTATGCAAAAGTTGGCGAAATCAAAAAATTAAAATAAAGATCAAGCAATAATGAATACCAAGAAGTAACAGCAATAATAATAACAATAATAACAACAGCAAATGGTGCTAATGATAATAAGTTATAATAAGGTAGTTAGTGCTGTGTGTATCAGATAGAACATACACACATTACACTGTAAATAAACTCTATATCTATGTACACAGCACACATACATGTACAGTGTGCACACTTTTATGAATGCTGACATCATGTAATCTACATGTATATACTATAACTTCATTTTTAATGTTAAATTTGTTCAACAAAATAATAGGACTATTTTGCTTTTAAATTACTAAATCCAGGGTTTTCCACAGGATTTGGCATAATGTTTATGCAGTTCTTGTCAGTAAGTCTCTAAATTTGCTTAATGCCATAATACTATACTGGGCGTCTATACATGTACATACATGTAGATATATTGAGCTAGTCTGGTTGAGCCTTTTCGGTGAAGGGGCAGGCCCAGACTAGTAGACAATAGCTAGAACTATTATATTATAAATGTATTATATACAGTACATATTAGATCTATAGATCTACTGTCTGTACGGACTGACTATAGTGTATATTTGCAGGCTGTGAGTGATGATTAACATGTATATAGGCTACATATTCAAAATCTGATGCATAGTTGTGATGATTGATTAATACAATACAACTAGAAAGTCATTCTTTTAATAGTTGATGGTATTCATGTCACTTTACTTAATCTCAAATTATGATCTATTTTTCCTTGAAGAGAAAAATGAGTTAATTATCATGATGTCCTCTTTATACTCTCCTCAACAATTTGTTTCTTCAATTTCTTGTGTGGTCATCAATGCAAGGGAATCAATGCAAGCAGAACAAGCAACTTTATACCATATAAGGCCTGTCTCTCAATTAGAAGCCTGAGGGCCATAGCCTATATTTATTAAGGAAATATAATGCATAGGAGAACCACCCTCAAATAGAAGTACTGTTCTAGTTACAGATATATGGTGATACTATAATTTTTTATCATAACATCACTACAATTACTACAATAATGCTATTACAACTGTCACAAGTAACATTTACCTCAACATTATGTGAAGACATAGTGCAATTGCTTTCTTTTGCTTTTTATTAAAAGCGATCACAACACATATCGTTATTATGATCAATATCAATAGTACAGTACCACTGACTGTACCAGCCACAATGTTATCATTAATGCTTCCATCTATTCTCAAAAATATACAACACTTTAGTGTGGGTATGTGTTATACTTGTTGATGGAGTTTCAGTTCCAATTGTAGCAGTAGTTGATGTAGTAGTAGCAACTAATGAGAAGGAATAATAGGTAAAGTTAGAATAATTATACAAAGTATTCATTATTTTCTACTATAAAATATGTACACAGTTTTAATCCAATTAGATTGCATCTTAAAAGTTAGAAAATATAAATATTATACACCTTTTTGACAATTTTTGCATTTATAACTTGAAAGCTTTTCAAAATTAAACAACTGGGATTCTAAGTCTCAATTAAAATGATGCTGAGGTGCTCTATTGATTTGTTTAGAAGATAGTAAAAAATAAAGACACAAATTGCCCATAAAATTCGTTGAACTTTCAATAGCAATATTATGATTCATGTTAAAAAGTTAACTTGGCAAATTCTTTCCTTGGCTTGACATTTGTTTAAACATTTGTTGTTTTTATAATACATGTAACTCTAGTAGTATGTGGTAGGAGCTAATATAATGGCAATATTATTAGTAATATTCTAGTAATTACATACACAATGATACATAATCTTTTTACTTACTAAATGTTGGTATGAATGGTTCACTACTACCAACACTATTATTAAACACAATAGTGATGGTACACTGTTGATTTAGTGGTACTAGTACTGATACTGTTATATTGATTGGTTGTTTAGCTTTCTCCACTAGATATATATGATGCACAAAACCAGTTCCATTACACTTTATAGTAATTATAACATTCTCAGGAGACTCTCCAGTACACTCCAATGTAACCTATTAAATAAATATTATAATTATTATTCATAAAATAATAATTATTATTACTGGTATATTAAAAGAAGCATTAGCACTAGTCTCATTAAATGCTATTATATCTAAACCAGCTTCTGTAACTGTTCTTGGTACTAAATAAACATGATTTATTCAGTAATCATTGTTCATTAATGTACCTCTTTGATATGAGAATGTATCATTATTATATATTCTTTCTCCTAATGCATTAACTCCAGTTATAACAAATGTATAACGATGTCGAAATAGATCCTCATCAGAAAACTGATATTTTGTATCATATACTGATACACTCCTCAAGAACTGATCAGTTATGTCGTCATATATACTGAGATTATAATACAGTATAGGTACTCTATCATCAACTGTAGGAGCAGTCCATGTTATATCAATAGTAGAACAGTTGTCAATTGAAGAGTCAATGTTAGTGACTGGGCCAACTATACCTATTAACAATTGAAAAACTAAAAAGGATATACAATGTAACAGTTTTTTACCATTAAATCCAACAGAAGAAGTAGGTAGGAATTCGCCTCCATTATTACTCAATGATACATTAACAATAAATGTATTTAAATTATTAGGTACAGTTATTACTCCAGTTATCATCAGCTGATCATTAACTTGTGTTGATATACTGTTATTATCTTGTATTTCATTATCAATATTCAGTATGATAACAGTTATGCTATTAGGATATTCCCCATTGCATAGCCCACTGACCTATAATGGTAGAAGGAAAGAGATTATTGTTAACTTTACAATACATGATATAGAAATTGCAACTGCACTGAAACGCACTGATTGAAACACAAGCAGTAACATGAACAACAGTCCAATAAAGCATACTAGACTAGCCAAGACAAAGCAACCAAAACTAACTTACATTAATACTGATATTCAATGATATTAGTCGTCCATCAATTACTGGTACCACTGATACAGGAGGAGTAATGAGAGGAACTGAAAGGTACACTGTGAACATATACATGAAGCCATAGTAGGACTAACCTGTTTCATAATAAAAACTGATATTATTAGATGATCCTATTCCAACATCATTAATAGGAGAAACTGATACATTATTTAATATACAAGGATCAGGATTAGTAGCTGATAATATAATACTCTTGTTAGTAGTAGTAATGTTCACTAATCCATTGACTATATAGTATCCAGTGATAGGTACATTATCCAGAGTATAAGGAGCTGTCCATGTTAATAATACACTGGACCCATTAATAAAGGTATAATCCAGATCACCAACACTATCCAATAGACCTAAAGAAGGGACTAATGATATATACAATTAAACTGATACTTTACTATACCTTGTATTGTTAGTGTAACATTGTCACTTCTAATGTCACCAGGATAAGCAACACAGTACACATAAGTATTATTATTAACTTCTCTTGCATGAACTGATAGCTGTCTTCTTCTTATAGTTCCATTAATAGTTACTTGATTTAACTCACTAAACCCTCTGTTAAAAGTGGTATTTTCAGATGCTGGTATTTCCCAAACAATAAAGAATATCAAAGAGACCCTAATTGCTTCACAAGTAAAGGTGACAGTTGAATTGAGACTTGTATTCACTGATACTGGTTGAGTGACATATTCTGTGAATATGAAGAATTAGGGTAAAAGATCGTCATGCAATTAGAGTGAGAGTTCAAATTTTAAAGAGAAAATGTAAATTAATAAACGCAAGCAGTTTGTTGAGTTGTTGGAAAAAGGGATAGGAATGATTGAAAGTTGGGGAACTGGACAGAATAGAATTACTAGACATGCACCTGTCATAGGTGCTATCAACAGCTACTAGTGAAGCCTTACTAGTGACTAAACAGCCGGATCTATTATCTATGCTTTACTCTGTATTGAAGTTTCAGACTACCATGACAGACGGCATACATGTACTAGATCTGTGGTACACCTACAAATTGGTTTACCCTAGAAGTTTTCCAGTAAGGTGCTCACTATGATCCGAGACATAAAAAATGTTATTGTAGCTGGCAAGGCTTTATACCAAAGGAAGGTATTTATATAAAAGATTATAACATACCTGCCTCAGTACAAAACGAAGAAAGAAGTACCAAATATAGTGAAAAATACAAAAAGGACTGCAGTAGCATGATCTCTATCGGATTGTCTGATACAAAAATCAAAATACACTCCACGAGTCCGCCGCGTCTTATTATTATTATTTATTTGGTTTCCATAGCGACTAGCGAGCAACGTAGCGCAATGAGTTTTGATGTACAAGAACAAATAAAATCTGAGACTATGTTTCTCCTTTTTTGCCAATCTTAGAAAAACTCATTGCACTATGTTGCTGGCTATATTTGTAGAAAAGTGTGTGATAGGCTAATAGGCTTGATAAGAGAAACTCTCCAAGTCCAATTATAGTCTAGTGCCCCGCCCCTTTGAAGGGGCATAATTATCATGGGTGATGGACAAAATTAATTGAGACTGGATTATGGCATAAGCAAGAGCAGGAAATATGCAAAAGGAAAATAAATAAATTATAAAAGGAGAAATTTTCTCCTTTTAATTTTTGATGAACTTTGGTAATATTTGAGCAATTTAAAAATTCATAAGAATTCCCTCAAATTTCAGTCTAAAGTTCCATATACTTTTGATTAATCATTAAAACTTCACTTTACTTAACTTGTGATTAATTACTATTAAGTTAACTTTGTGATTCCCTACTTCCTTATTGTTCTTTCTTTTATTTTTTTATAAAATATAAAAATGTGATGACTACTGACCTCAGTGTAGCAAGGTTCTTATTTCTACAATACTATTTTGCAACCAGTTATAGGGGTATATACAACAAAAACTTTTCATTTCAGGTATTTTGTCTTATGTACTGCTCAAATCATAGAAAGAGATGTACATATTCATGTACCTGCACTGCACTTGTGCACATGTGTATGTTCAGTGTATATATGTACATTGATTCTTGTATAATAACAAATTAAACTCACAAAATAACTGACCAACAAATACATATTATTGACATGGTTTGAAACAAAAAAATATCAAGCGATAAAAATAGCAATAGATACCAATAATTATTCATAGCACATAGGATTATTAACTAGATCTAAACATCATAATAGCAATGAAAAGCACATTAATAGTCACTGAATTTAAAAATAAATTTTTAAGTAGCTAATAATAATAATAATAATAAAAGTGGCAGCTAAAATTGCCAAAGATCATGATTAAAAGTTAAACAAATCAACTACTGATTCACGACTATCACTGAGTCTAACATCAGTAGAGGTTGGTACAATTTCTCTCATTTGTTGATCAACAGTTTTATTTGATTCAGTAACATCTTGATTATCATCATCTTCATCTTGTTTCTTGAATAACTTCTTAGTTAGAGCATCATAACATTTCATAGGTGATAACTGCAGGTAAAGATGATAAACAACAATCAAAATAAAACTAAAAATAAAAACAGATAAACAAGTATTATACCAGATCAATACTTTACTGTCATCAGTAAAGGCTATAGATAAAGAAACCATAATGCACAAGTTCAAAAGAAACCAAAATTCAATGATATTGTTTAATTTCTTTCTGTACACACCACATAAAATAAAACTAATGGAAAGGATAATAGCTGCTACTGCCAATAACAAGACATGTGATTCATTCTGCAAAAAGGTGACAATTAAAAGTAATGGTATCCTAGTCACTAGCAGTAGACCAGGCCAGAACCGGTACTCATCTTTCATTGGACCACTATAAGCATCAATAATAGGCTTGAAGCGACTCCAGCTTTTAAACATTTTAAAATGTGACAGATGCTTCTCAAATACTGGATGACATAAAAGGAACAGTGTGTATGGTATGATAAAGAAAACAGACACCAATAGGGCAAATCCAAATAGTCCAGCATGCTTCCCTTTAGCATATTCAACATTGGGATCCTCATACCATAAACTAACTGATCTTACTGACTCATTTGTACAGTGAAGAGTTACCTCACGCTTGTGTAGTACAATAACAATAGTACGTACTAGTTTAGTATATGAGAGAAA
>NW_003546630.1:45641-58147 GCF_000090795.2 Amphimedon queenslandica | reverse complement strand
CTTCTATACATAGTAATATAATACACAATACATCAATAGAGTGTATATTTACCATCTTTAGTCTCAGTGTTTGGTTTATTCACTACTTTAGCTTCACTCTTACCATCAAATGCAGCAGCAGGTGAAGTTCCAACCAGTACGTTATTCTCATCAATTTGCTCCTCATCTTTGTTTCCCTCAGTTGTTTCTACATGCACAGGATCTGCTTCTGTTTGTCCTCCCTTTTGCTGTTGAAGTTCTAATGCTTCTGGTTGTTCTTGTGACTTCTACTCTCCTTCTCCTCCTTGTTGGTATCCACCTTCACTTAGAAGTTCTCCTTTTTCTTGCCCTCCTTGTGACTGTGATTGCTCTCCTTTCTGTGACTGAGCTCCTTGTTGCTGCTGTCCTCGTGACTGTTCTCCTTGTTGTTCCTGTCCCTCCTCTCCTTGTTGTCCATTGGTTTGTTCATTAGCTCCTGGTTGCTGTTGCTGGGTTAGTACTGTCAGTGCATCTCTTCCTTGTTCCTGTTGAGCTGGTACTACACCTGCTCTTTGTCCTTGTGGTTGCTGACCTCCTCCTCCTCCTCCTCCACCTCCTCCAGTCATAGATACTATTAGCAATCCCAGCATGCACACCAAACAGAAATCTTTACGCTCAATGAATCCATACCCACCATTAGAGCTAAACTCTCCTCCCTCAACTATTGCAAACTGGTAAGGAAGATTGGGTGTGCTCACGGGAGCTATAGCAAACTTTAAGTATTGTGCAAGATCTGGTTGTCCTGTTAAATCAACACAGTGCTGTATCTCTAACTTTAGTTGTTTGAGGAGAGGCTCAGAGAGTGATACTGCATACACAGCACTCACTAGGACAGTATTAGGAGGAAACTTGAACTGTCCTCCTACAAGAGCAACCACTGCTGCTTCTACTGTCTCAGAGGACAATAGGCTTCCTTCTTGTACTCCAATCCTTAGACCATATTTCTCCCAATTCATCAGTTGAGGTTTGTCTCCTTGAATTAAGAACAGTTTCTTCTCTGCTACCTGGACATCACTCAGACATTCCAAATTATCTATCAATTGTATAAAATGTATATTTGGTTATTCATACAATACTTACCCATTGAAGGAATCAAGTAGTTAAATTGTAATCCAATAGAACTGCATGTAGTTTCTTTGATTGAATGTTCCTCTAAGGATGTGATTTTCTCTTGTATTTGCTCCTTCTCCTTTATTAGTTTGGAAGTATACAGTTCATTATCAGCAACTTTACTTTCAAATTCTAAAGTATTCATTTCCCTCACAACATTAAATGATGACAATACTCTTACCTGTAATGATCTGTTTCTTTTTGAAATATTGCTCCTTCCTTTTTTCTTTCTCTTCCAGTGCCTCATTAGCAACATTGGAACTAGTGTTTTTGGTCTGACTCCTCATTAGTTTGGCAGTATACCTCTCATTATCAGCAACTTTAATTTTAAGTTCTGATTATTTTTTCAGTATAATGCATACACACATTGATGACAATACTCTAACCTTTAGTGATTTGTTTCTCAGTGAGGAACTGTTTCTTAACTTGCTCCTTCTCTTCCTCTAATTTAGTCATTTGACTTTTAAGTTCTAAATATTTTCTCACATAATGTAAATGTATACATTTGAGTACTCTAACCTTCAGTGATCTGTTTCTCTTTGAGATATTGTTTCTCTACTTTTTCATTCTCTTCCTCTAATTCAGTTAGGTATACATCATTAACAGCAACTTTAGCTTTAAGTTCTAAACATTCTCACTCATAATACACACATATTGATGACAATACTCTAACCTTTAGTGATCCGTTTCTCCACAAAATATTGCTCCTCCGATTGTCTCCTCTCTTCCACTAATTTTCTCTTATCTTCCTCTACTTGTTTCTTCTCTTCCTCCGCTTGTTTCTTCTCTTCCTCTATTTGAGTTATCAATACTTCATTATAAGCAACTGTAGCTCTAAGTTTCTCATTATCTTCTACATGAATAGACTCATCTAATATTACGTACTGATGATACACTAACCAATGATAATCTGTTTCTCTTTGTGTAACTGTACCTGTGCTTTTAACACCTCTTCCAATTTATTATTGTCAACTTTAGCTGAGTTCGAAACAAAGTCATTAAATTAATGACAGATAATTGAATTAAAATGAATGTATACAAATAAAATGTATAAATATATACCTTGTTTATTGGTTTCAGCCAGTTTTTGATGCAATAACTGGATGTATCTCTGTAGCTCAGTTTCCTTCTTTGTGGGATCTTCTACTAGCTGATCCATCCACCATGTTCTGGTCTTGCTGTATGATGAATACTTTTCTTGATATTTCTTACTAGTGAGATCATTAGCATCCAGTACTGATTGTACTATCCACTCACCAGCTTCAATATACACTGAAATAAGAAAAATACATGCATTAAAATAAGAAAACAACCCTGATGAATAAGCTTATACTTAATTCAATTATCATTATTAGTTTATCAGTATCAGTGACAAATTTAACCTCTGACTCCTTCTTTTCTATTATAAAAAAACTGGGATTCAAGCTCATTATATCCTCCAACAATTACTAGCCACACACAGTTTGGTGACATTGTGACTGCTGTGAGTGAGTGACTGTATCTACCAGTAACAGGTTCAAGTAGAGGGGAAAGGAGAATTAGTTAAAGTGACATTGTGATTGGTATCTGCTTTACTTCTGTTTACAAGTGAGACTGATTTGTACTTGTACAAATTTGGAATTCTAGGAAGACATGTACACGTCTAGTCGTGCATGCACTTTTAAATTAAATTAAAATGTTTTTAGAACTTTATAATTGTACTTGTAAAACAAACTTGTGTTCGTGATTTCATGTACACATTACCTACTACAGACTAAAAATTTGTTTATTTATGTACCTGTACATGAATAATGACTTGCTATTATCTGTAGCAAACTACCCACAAAATACTATTAGCTATAATGGTATTTACACTAATTAGTGCTGAAATTACTACCAGTATTATGAAGAGTACATAATTTATCAATTTTGGTATTATGTATAGTGAAATTAGAACAGGGTAATACATAATTTGAATTGGAATTTTCAGATTTGTACTTGTACAAATCTTGTGCATACTATAGTACACACTAAGAATTTGCTCATTGATGTAACTAAACACAAACCCACCCACACATTATCCACCAAATCTGTGTGAATGAAATGCATGATAACAATTACTGATATTCATTTGGACAAAGTAAATGAAAAAACTATATTCTGGCCGCCATGATGGAGGCATACATTTTACAGTCTTCAATGGGGAAAAGGTGTTATTTACAGTTTTTTCAGCAGAGCAAAGGAGTTGGATCCAGAAAGAAAAAATTCCAATCTTAATCTCCATTTCTGTACCATTTCCTGTATTTATGTTGTGTAGAAAGTTTGAACTGATTCCAATCAAAATTGTTTTTTTCACAAATTTTTAGTGGTGCTCCAAAATCTGACCAAAGTCCCTGTACATATTTGGCTATTGGCCAAATTTTGCCGAAAATGACATATACATGTACTTATTATGTGTAGAAAGTTTGAGCTGGTTTTGATCAAAATTGATTTTTTTACAAAGTTTAAAGTTGCTCTAAAACTGGGCCAAAGTCCCTGTACTATATGGTACAGGGCTATTGGCCAAATTTCGTCGAAAATGACAAGATGAAAATTCTACATTTTTCTAATTTATTTTGATACATATACATGCATCCACGTTGAAAGTTTGAGCTGATTCTGATGGAAATTGAATTTTAAAAAAATTTTAAGTTGCTTCAAAATCAAGCCAAAATCCCTGTACAAGGCTATTGGCCAAATTTTGCCAAAAATGAAAAGGGGTGAATTTTTGCTTTTATAATTTATTTTGATGCATATACATGTACTGGTATTTGTGTTGTGTAGAAAGTTTAAGTTGATTCAAATAAAAATTGAATTTTTTTACAAATTTTTAAATTCGCTCCAAAATTGGGCCAAAGTCCCTGGACTATTATGAGACATAAAATACCTACAATAGCATTATAAAAGCCTGTTGTATGATCAATTATATTCAGCAATAAAACAAAAAGACTGAATACATGTACATTACATGAATTAAAAATTTTGCTGTATTATATGAACACACAAGACAATAAGGATTGCTCAGACTACAATAAAAAAACATCGAAAAATTTGTGTTAGTAAGTTTACTTTATTGCGAGTGCTTGGCATTAATTCTGGTACCTAAAATAAACAAAATAAAGTACTTTCTTGTTTAAAATAGTAATCACCCCATAATTTTCATAATCTGAATCATCTTCAAAAACGTTTGGTGTATTGGATTTATTACTTGTCATTACTTGACAACTTGTAGCAACCTGTTAATAATAAAAAATAATTTTACAAAGTTTGTCATGAATATATTAATTGTTATACCACTTCAATTGAATTGTTTAATATAATGTCTGTTACAAGTGCTCCTGGTTCCTTGTTAACACTCAGTGACTCATCAGCGAAGGAATTTTCTGTTGGAAAGTGAGCAGGTAAAACTTCATTCACATTCATTGGTATTATATTAGTACTGCGATCATATACATCTGTTTTATCTAAAGGGGCTGATGTTGGATTTGGCTGCACAATTTCAGCTAAAAATGATAAATTTTATGTTAATCATTAACATTATAATACTTACTATCAGTGGAGCAAGTATCATCTTCTACTGGAGTATTAACATCATAATCATATTTCATTGGTGGATACTTTTCTGTATAAAAAATTTAAATTACCTGATTTTAAAATTCATATCAATACCATAATGTCCATGAACCACAGCAGCATCAGTAGCTGGTATTACTGGTACTACAAACTGAGAACTGATGCTCACAGTAGCACTATGTTCTTGTGCAACAGTATCATCATAGGAAGGAGGAGGAGGAATATCAGAACTATAGAATCAAAATCAGAGCAGATAAAATAATACTATCAACTAACATGTTGTCAGATGGCTGATAGACAGTGACACCTCCTCCTTTCTACAATATAATGTTAAGTATTAAACATCACTTAATGTTAATACCTTATTAATATCTCCAGTAACTTTATCATACATAACAGTTTGAGCAGCAGGAGGTAGAGGAGTAGTATTTGTCCTTTTAACAAGATCAGCATAAGTAGGATTAGCAGCAGTAGCAGTGTCACTAACAGCAAAAGTAATAGATACATTACTGCCAGTATTAGTATTGTACTCACTACTCAGAACTATTAATAAGTGGTGCTATTGATGATATACTGTCCTCAACATTTGTTTCTGATGTGTTCATTGATGGGTATGGCTCTTGTTGTGTTAATTCCTAAATAACACAATAGTTCAAACTATACATCTAATTACAAAAATTATATTGCATACTGAGCTGTCATCGACTTTATTGTCATTGTTTAAATTACATCATTTTAGAGTTATACTTAATGATAGTAAAGCTATTGTATTTGCACTTTATATGTATGTCTAGAACTAGGATAATGATTTTCACGATTCAAATTGTGTTTTATCAATTGGGTTATGTTGTTTATGTTAATTTTTAAAATTACTTTTCTAACTGAAAACTGTGAAAAGCAAAACAAGCAACTGTATACCATATAAATCCTTTCTCAAATAAAAGCTTGTTTTGACTATAGAAGCTTGGGGGTCTACATGCATTGAATATCATAACATAGTGCACTGACTTAATAACTGATACAATTTATACATGAATAGCACATACCTGAACATTGTGTAAAGGAATGGTGTCCTTATCAGCAAGGAACTACATAACACAATGGAACAGATAATGTCAGCAATTGAATAATAATGGTTAACACCATGTTCAGGGACAATAATGTTAGATTGCATTATGTATATTGTATAGCAGGAAATTTTCGTGGCCCAAAATTTTTGTGGNTTTTGCTTTTTTCCAAAATTTATGAAAATAAAATCTGCAAAAATTGATTTAATACAGTTCAAGATGGCCGAAAAGTAGAAAACCACAAAATTAAAGCCACACAAAATTGATTTTTAGACGGATCCATGAAAATTTTGGGCCACAAAAGTTTCCCACTATATGGTACTATAATTAAATTAATAATAAGATTACTTCACTCCTAGCAAGATGATAGGGATTCTCATCACCTATTGCTCCGTTATCATTCTCATCATCTATTGCTCTGTTATCATTCTCATCATCTATTGCTCTGTTATCATTCTCATCATCTATTGATCTGTGGGCCATAATAATTGATCTGTTACTGGTCAGTTGTGCAGGTGATGTGGTAATAGGAACAATCATTGTTAGATGAGTTTCTTCATATGGATTGGAATCAGCTCGTTCTTATAATATCATCATAAAAAACTTTTTATAATTATAGAATACTTACCAAAATGTACAAACTCTTTTGTTGCCTTCCCTTTTCTTTTAATAGCAGTTATCATACCAACAAATATCGTTAATATGATCAATATCAATAGTACAGTACCACTGACTGTACCAGCCACAACAGGTACAATGTTATCATTAATTCTTCCATCTATTCTCAAAAATATAAAACACTTTAGTGTGTGTATGTGTTATACTTGTTGATGGAGTTTCAGTTCCAATTGTAGCAGTAGTTGATGTAGTAGTAGCAACTAATGAGGAGGAACATATTAAATTATAACAAAATAATCATATTAGCTAACAAAGCATTTATTATTCTCTACCATTGTAGACAGTCTAATTAGATTGCATCTTAAAGGTTAGTAAATATAAATATAATACACCTTTTGAACAATTTTTGCAAATTACATGATTCATAGAACCTTTTCAAAAATTTTAATCTAACCATGTGCAATGAAACAGTTTATCAATTCTCAATATGCTCTATTAATTTTTAAGAAAACAGTGAAAAATAAAGACTCAAAGTGGTAGTGCATGCATGCATTCATATGTCATGTCACAAAATTTGGCAACTGTTCCATTGGCACATTTGTTTACACATTTGTCACTATATCTTATAGCAACCGTAGTATGTTTTAGGAACTAATTTACTATACTTAGCAAATCAAAGTACAGTAATGCAAGGTGGTACCGTATACTGGGATATTTTTGCATCGCTAAATATTCGCGAATTTTGCATTTGTACGATTTCACAAAATAATATTTTTGCGAATAGCTTGTAAACTCCACCACGTGGCAATGAAAATTCAAAATTTCATATCTTTTTATTTTCGCGACAGAGCAAGAAAACACAAAATCCGCGAAAATTTGGCTACTAAAAAATTTCCCAGTATACAGTATTGGGCAGCATTTACTGTTCATGTCAGAAGTCAATTTAAATAATGTTTTTTACACATAACTTACCAAATGGTAGTATAAATGGTTCACTACTACCAGCCTCATTACTAAATACAACAGTGATAATGCAATGTTGATTTAGTGGAGCTGGCACAGATCCTTGTATATTCATTGGTGCAAGAGTATTCTCCACTAAATATGTATTAGCAAATACAACATCAGTTCCATTACACTGTATGGTAATTGTAGCATTCTCAGGAGACTCACCAGTACACTCCAATGTCACCTATTAAGTATATAATTAAATTTTGTCAAATCATAATGACATTACTGGTATATTAAAAGAAGCATAAGCACTAGTCTCATTGAATGCTATTATAATTGAAGCTGCTTCAACTGATCTTGGTACTAAATAAACAAAATCATTCATTCAGTAATTATTGTTATTGTACCTCTTTGATATGAGAATGTATCATTATTAGACATTCCTTCTCCTAATTCATTAACTCCAGTAATAACATACGTATAACGATGTATAAATAAGTTATTATCCTCAAACTGATAACTGGTGTCATACACTGATACAGTATCCACTAGACTACCAGTAATAGCATCATATATTTTTAGTATGTAATACAGTATAGATACTCTATTATTAACTGTAGGAGCAGTCCATGTTATATCAATAGTAGAACAGTTGTCAATTGAAGAGTCAATGTTAGTAACTGGACCAGCTTTACCTAACAATGAGAGAAAGTAATGAATTAAAAAATAGACAACGTAATAGTTCATTACCAAGTCTAATAGAAGGTGTAGGTAGGAATTCTCCTCCATTATTACTCAGTGATACATTAACAATGAATGTATTTAAATTATTAGGTACAGTTATTACTCCAGTTATCATCAGTTGACCATTAACTTGTGTTGATATACTGTTACTGTCTTGTACCTCATTATTAATATTGAGTATAATAACAGTTATAATGTTAGGATATTCACCATTGCATAATGGAACAGCCTAGTGGTGGGTAGCAAAAGGAAGGAGACCATGCATTAATAACCTTACAATATGTATAAACAAATACCGTATATAATGAAATGTTGATGGGATTTTATATTGGCTGATTGACGGATTTATATAAAAACGCCAAGATAAAACCTGCAAGCAATATTTCCATTCATGCATGTGACCACACTCACATTAATTTTAGTTAAAAGCATGCCACTAGCTAACATGGCTTTACTATGTTTCCTTAAGCCAGTCTCTAAACCAGGTGATAAAGAATACAATCTTCCAGAAAAGGTACTGTCTTCCTCTGATAATATGTTGTCCACGAACTGCAACCGCTTAAGTAAAACCCAGCCTAAGGGTGGGGATATAGTTAAATTGTTAAAAATCACCAATATTAAATCCGCCAATATCACAAAACCACTAAAAAACTCCCATCAACAAATCCTCTTATACGGTAATAGAAACTGCCACATGACTGCACTGAAACTGAACACACACAATTGACAAAACAGTAATATGCACAACAGTCAAATAAAACACAGCAACAACAACAAAGCAATTGGAACAAACTTACATTAATACTGATATTCAATGATATTAGCTGTCCATCAATTACTGGTACTACTGATACAGGAGGAGTAATGAGAGGAACTGAAAGATACACTGTGAACATATACATGAAGCCATAGTAGGACTAACTAGTTTCATAATAAAAACTGATGTAAGTAGATGAGCCTATTCCAACATCATTAATAGGAGAAACTGATACATTATTTAATATACAAGGATCAAGATTAGTAGCTAATAATCTAATACTCTTGTTAGTAGTAGTAATGTTCACTGATCCATTGACTATATAGTATCCAGTGATAGGTACATTATCCAGTGTATAAGGAGCTGTCCATGTTAATAATACACTGGATCCATTAATAAAGGTATAATTCAGATCAACAACACTATCCAACAGACCTAAAGAAGAGACTAATGACACAATTAAACTGATACTTTACTATACCTTGTATTGTTAGTGTAGCATTGTCACTTCTAACTTCACCAGGAAAAAAAAAACAATATATATAAGTATTATTATTGATTTCTCTTGCATGAGCTGATAGCTGTCTTCTTCTTATAGTCCCATTAATAGTTACTTGGCTTAATTCAGTAAATCCTCTGTTAACGTTGACATCTTCAGATGCTGGTGTTTCACCAACATAAAAGAATATGAAAGAAACTCCAATTGCTTCACAAGTAAAGGTGACAGTTGAATTGAGACTTGTATTCACTGATACTGGTTGAGTTACATATTCTGTGAGTATAAAGAATTAGGGTAAAATAGCCTCGTGCAATTAGAGCGAAAGTCCTTATTTTAAAGAAAAAAGGTAAATTAATAAAAGCAAGCGGTTTGTTGAGTTGTTGAAAAACATCAATACAAAGGTCACAATATAAAACCACAGGTAAAGAATAGCCATTATAGGGATAGGAATGATTGAAAGTTAGAAGGCTGAACAGAATAGAATTACCAGCTAGGCACTGATGCACCTGCCATGCTATCAACAGCTACAAGTAACTATAATAGTCAAGCCTGAGTAAACAGCTATTGCATTCCTTAAATGAAGTTCTAGGCTACCATGACTGATATACATGTAATGGTATACGTATACCTACGAATTGGTCTACGCTGAAAATTTTCCAGAAAAGTGCTCAGTAATCTCATAAAAACGATTGTTTAATTTAAGACAAAGAAGGGTGTTTTTACAATATTGCAACATACCTGCCTGAGTACAGAATGAGGAAAGAAAGACTAAATATAGTGAAAAACACAAAAAAGAGCAATCTCTCTTTGTGATTGTCATCTCGATCTCTAAATGCACTGAGCCACGCCCTACTGAGATGTGATTCATGGTAATGAATACTATCATGGTAATGAATACTATTAGGTTAATCTTAGTTACTATGGCTTCATGTATATGTTCATAGTTCCTCTCATTACTTCTCCTGTATCCATTGTACTAGTAACAAAAATATCAATAGTTATGCAGGTAAATGAGCATTGTATTATAAGCTATAGTTTACCAAATGAAACAATAATAATTAATAGCAGTACCCATCAGATTCAACATTATAGTATTTAGTAATGAGGCTGGTAGTCTTAGATACCAGCATTTGTAATTTTTTATGCATGAGTTTTTAGTTTACATGTTACAAACATATACATATCACTGCTACTCTACATACCAACACCTGTATCAACAGTTTTAATGTCAGTACAATAGTTAGTATTACACTATATGTTATGTACTATATATCATTATAGTTATCACAACAATGTCAGCAGGTGTTGTTTACTATAACTCTCATGTGTTTAATTGCAGGGTCTGTCTCATTACAACAACAGAATAAAGCATATGAATTTAACACTTTATTGATAATACTAATTATGAATCTATAAAATTAGTTTCAAAATCTGGCCAAAGACCATGGGCTACTAAGACTGCTGGGTGTGCTGGGTCTTGCTCCTGTTCTTGCATTCCTTGCACTTCTCCTCTTTGAGAAAAGAAACACCCTGAAATAGTACCAAAAAGTATAAAATTTAAATCAAAATATATTATTATTACTAACCTAGTAGAGCAGCTTTCTGCATCAGTGGTACTACTCTTGTTGGCACCAATAGCATGCAGCTACATTTATGTAGCTGAATGAGCATGATTCTTACAATTTACCAAATAAAACAATAATAGTGTCCCTCAGTATCAACATTATAGCTAATGTAATGAGGCTGGTGGATTTTGTATGCATAAGTCTTTAGTACTGCTGGTACATTTTTATGTAAGGAATTCATTGTCAGTTTGGTTTGAATAGTTAAAATCATTCAAAATTTGAAAACTTGCAGTTGTAAGCACTTAATTAGATGAAATCATCACTTTACACCTACGGATTATGAATATCATTATCATCCTCCTGCCATGGAGGATGCTGCTACATCAATTAAAGTAGTTGATGGAAAAGTATCATTTTCTATTCTTGTAGTTGCAAGCAATATCTCCTCCTCTACTGCAGCTATACTGTGCCTACTGTGATTAACTCTTCTACTCCAAATATTGAGCCTAGTATGATCATCTTACCTACTACTGTGACAAATTCCCCTACTGATCCTAATGAAGAGCTTCATGTACTTCAATACTGGATCTCACCACTACAAGAAACTAATGCTACTGCACCATCAAAGCTGTGCTGCTCTTGAACTTATTTGAACACTATTGTGTCTAAACCTATGTATTATCTGTGATTGTAACTATATTTTTGACAATAAAATTCTCTTTTTGTTAACTTTTGTTCTACCATGCTTGTCTTGAATTGACACATTATATGCAATCTGATCTCAGAATTAAAACTTAAAATCCGCTTTGAAGAATTAAGTTGGTGTGTAGACAATTTCTTCTAATGTTGTCTGTTCTCCATAATAAAAGGTAGTCTAGTTGGAGCTTCTCCAAATCGTTCATTCTTTAAGACCCAGTATAAAAAATATATTTGAATTGAATGGTATAATTATCATCAATAATAATAAATTCATCAGATAATTTAGGACCTATAAAATATAATAACCAATAATATAATAATATTTTTACTCTACCAGGACTGAAAGTGAAATTTTCCTTTGCCATTGTTACATCAGTAAATCCATAACTTACATTAATAGCTGCTCTTACTCCCCATTGATATGAAGTATATTCAGTATAATCAGGTTTCTACCATGCCTAGTTGTAATTGACCAATCAGATTGCTTGGTTGTAGGTTCATAAATAACTAACTTACCTCTGATTTCCCGGGAGGTTAATAAATAATTTCCCGGGAGGTTGAATAAGTAGCCCGGGAGGTTGAATAAGTAGCCCGGGAGGTTGAATAAGTAAATTCCCGGGAGGTTGAATAAATAATTTCCCGGTAAATTAAATAATACAATTAATTGATTACATGTGTATTTTAAATTATAGTTTTGTGTAATTTGGTATTGTTTTAATAGTTTATAGTAATATTTGAGCAGTTAGAGAGGGTAAATGTAACCGTATCTGCAGTTGACCTTTTTTGCTTGGTGGTGGCTCGTAACTGTTTTCCTTATCTTCATCTAGTGCAACCTTTCGTTCATATTATTTTTTTAATACTGATGAAACTTCTTTTTCTTGATCTTG
>NW_003546630.1:34043-45631 GCF_000090795.2 Amphimedon queenslandica | reverse complement strand
TGTATTTTCGTTGGTCGTTCGGAATCCTACTTAACCTTGTATTTTTTAATTTTTTATGTTCTTGTTTGTGTTGATTTTTTATAATATTTATAATATTTCTTTAGTTGCCATTTTGATGCTTGTCGATTTTACACAAACAATAATTTTCTTTATTATTATTATCATTGTTATGACTTTACATCATTAATGAGAGACAGCATTGAATAGACATGCTGAAGGAATATCAACTATCCTGATGACAAGTGAAATTAATACTAGTCTTCACACAAGTCCTTGTTCAAGAAACTGTGAGCTGAGAGTGTCCATCTTCCCTACATGTTATGTTGCAGCTATTCCTGTTCTTCCAGGCTGTTGTCATTCATATTATCATTGCATATCATAACATTAATTAATTGTTTGTTTTTTAAAATAAAATAAAATCACACACTTGATAAAACAGTAACATGTAAGATTAATACCTTCTTTTAGCTGGAAACCTCCACTAAAGTATTGCAGTAGTTGATTCCAAGCATAGCTTGGTAAAAAAATAAATTGCTTCTTCCAGAGCTGCAGATCTGAGCATGCGTGACCACACCCAAATTTTGGAGCACATGCTTCTTTAATTAACAAAATGGCGGTATGCAGCTAAGATGGCTCTATCCAGCAGTCACAGTATCACTTTTTCTTTACTTGAAGAATGATCTTATGGGACATGGACCTGCGCATAGACTGTTGGAGTAGATTGGTGTAAGAATTATCCTTGTAGCACCAGGAAATATTGAGATACACCTCGCCAACTGAATTGACAGAACTTATTCTTGATGATGATGAAGATGAAAAAAGGTGGCTGAACAAAACGGCCGGTTCGCGGATTTTTGACTTTCCTCTTAGAAAAGGTTTGGAGCCACGCTAGCTGTACCATTAGAGTCCTCTGGTCAAGATAAGGTCCTCTATAAAGTCTGGTAAGCATAGGAGCTTGTTTTCCCGGTATAGCAAGGCTGCAAAAGTCGTGGCAGCCATCTTGTTTGGGGGTGAATCCTACTTAGTAACGCTACCGCGTTACTAATGTACTAGTATAATTTTTTTATAGCAATCTGATACTACTCTTGCCTTTGGGCTTCAAGGTACTAAGGTCGTATTCTGTTTACCTCACCAATTTAATGATGTTGGTTAGGTCAGTTGATAATAATAATTGTCAGTTTCTATTATGAAAGAAGTTAGTCCTAATATGGCTTCATGTATATGTTCACAGGCTCGGTGTATCTTTCAGTTCCTCATCAGTATTAAAAAGGTTAACATTAAATATCATATTGATGTATATTTATTAAGCTCATCAACAAAATAGTAAATAGCACGCAGCAACTGGAATTATATATGCATTGTAAGTTACAGCAAAACGAATTAATTATATCAGAGTCCCTCCTATCAACATTATATAGTATTTAATAATGAGGCTGGTAGTTCATACAGTTTACAGTTTACATGTTACAGACAGATGTCTGATGTACGCTATCTTAGCTGTCGCAACAATATCAGTTATTGCTACTACTACTACTAAATACACAAGAGATGTGTTTATTGTTAATTACAAGGTTGCCTAATGAAGCATATCAGTTTACTAACACTACTATAATAATAATAATCCTACTTATAAATTTATAAATTTGCTTCAAAATCTGGCCAAAGACAATGTGCTAGAGTACTTTAAAACAATAAGTTAAAAAATATATTATTATGAAATAGAATTACTAAAAACAAATAATCACATAAAAGAAAAATAAAAAAAATTGTGTATGCACGCACAATCTAGAAATATTTTATAAATTTATATAGATGATGAAGCCATTAAATACATTTTATAATTAATTTTACTTGTTACTTCTCCAGCTATATACAAATTTGATATTCTTCAGATTCATTGGTGTGTCTTCTCATGAATTCCTCGCTGTTTGGCATATTATACACAACCACAAACTCTACTAGAATAAACAAAACATTAAGGCCTTCGGGCTGAAACGTTTTGTTTATTCTAGTAAAGTTTGTATAATAGACCAAACAGCGAGGAATTCATATACAAATTTATAAGGATCCTTTATGGCTTCACTTCCTATACATCACAGGTATAATTAAATTCATTGTCAGTTTGTTTTATGAATATTCATACAATGTGGATTATGAGTATCATTATCATTTTTTTCACCTCTTGATGGAAGAAGCTCTTGAAGTAGTTGATGGAAAAGTATCATTTTCTATTCTTGTAGTTGCAAGCAATATCTCCTCCTCTACTGCAGCTAATGTGCCTACTGTGATTAACTCTTCTACTCTAAATACTGAGCCTAGTATGATCATCTTACCTACTACTGTGACAAACTCCCCTTCTGATCCTAATGAAGAGCTTCATGTACTTCAATACTGGATCTCACCACTACAAGAAACTAATGCTACTGCACCCGCATCAAAGCTGTGCTGCTCTTGAACTTATTTGAACACTATTGTGTCTAAACCTATGTATTGTCTGTGATTGTAACTATATTTTTGACAATGAAATTCTCTTTCTGCTAACTTTTGTTCTACCATGCTTGTCTTGAATTGACACATTATATGCAATTCGATCTCAGAATTAAAACTTAAAATCTGCTTTGAAGAATTAAGTTGATGTGTGGAGAATTTCTTCTAATGTTGTCTGTTCTCCATAATAAAAGGTAGTCTAGTTGGAGCTGCTCCAAATCGTTCATTCTTTAAGACCCAGTATAAAAAATATATTGAATTGAATGGTATAATTATAATCAATAACAATCATTTCATCAGATAATGCAGGACCTATAAAATATAATAACCAATAATATAATAATATTTTTACTCTACCAGGACTAAAAGTGAAATTTTCCTTTGCCATTGTTACATTAATAAATCCATAACTTAAATTAATAGCTGCTCTTACTCCCCATTGATATGAAGTACATTCAGTATAATCAGTTATATTAGCAGGTGATATTATGACATATGTATTGTTAGTAACGTTCTTATCAGTTACTGTCAGTGAATTATTAGTCGACTCCATTATTATGATATTATATGTGAATAATGATGATACAGCTCCTACTAGGGGAGGTAACCATAACATGACAGTATCATTGTCTCTTAACTTGTGGGATAATGAAGGAGGACCAGAATAAGAAAAAAGCTATTAAATCATAATGTACCAATGACAAACAGCCATATATATACAATATATGGGCAAAAAATATTTGGATTGATTGGTGCAAGTCTCATTACAACAACAAGAAGTTGCTACTTTACATAACTAAAGTATTATGAATTTAATACCATTACTATAATAATGCTAATTATAAATCTATAAATTAGCTTCAAAAGGCTGAAAACCGTGGATTATAAGGATTATAATACTCCAAAACAATAAGTTAAAAACAAAAAATAGAATTACAAAACAAATCAGCACAGTTAAAAAAATAAAACAGGTCACATAACTTTTAATTTTTTGTTCACATTTTAAAGAAATAGTTTAAATAATTTATAAATTATTTGATGGAGCCATAATTTTTTATTGAATATAATTATTTTTATTTGTTACTTCTCCAGCTATATACAAACTTAAAAGGTCCACCACTGGCTTTAACTTCTTCAGGTTTCTTAAACTATTTGTATGTAAAAAACTATTTGTTATTAGCGACTAAAATAATATAAAACCTTTTCCTCTTCTGTGCTCTGTGAAGGTGTGAATCGGTATGAGGATGCCACAGGAGCATGATCATGTTTCATAAGAGGGCAGTCAGATCCATCACCAGTAGAGGAATAAGTAACCGAATTATTTTGTATTGAAACGCTGGGATCATTGGTTTGTGAATTAATATTGAAACCAAAGTTCTCAAAAATATTACTCAGTGTTGGAGGATTGGCACTAACTGGTGAAGATAAAGGAGGAACTGGTTCAGTCAAGACAAGATGCAAATTTGTAGGAATACTAGAATGAAAATACAATACTAACATCATTTGTAATAATATCAGTAATCTACCTTGGTATACTTAACTCTAGTCTGTTCAATGGGTCTTCTTGGACTTGTTGTGGGGCTTGAACTGGTGGATCTGCTGGGACTGGTAGATCTCCTTCTCCTTGATGTACTGGTGGATCTTCTTGATGTGGTGGGACTGGTGGGTCTCCTTGAATTGATGGATCTCTTTGAAGTACTGGTGGATCTTCTTGATGTACTGGTGGATCTTCTTGACGTACTAGTGGATCTCCTTGATGTACTGGTGCATCTCCTTGATGTACTAGTGGATCTCCTTGATGTACTGGTGGATCTTCTTGATGTACTGGTGGATCTTCTTGATGTACTGGTGGATCTCCTTGATGTACTAGTGGATCTCCTTGACGTACTGGTGGATCTCCTTGATGTAATGGTGGATCTCCTTGATGTACTGGGGCTGGTGGTCCTACCAAGACTACTGGGTGTGCTGGGCCTTGTTCCTGTTCTTGAATTCTTCGCATTTCTCCTCTTTGAGAAAAGTAACACCCTGAAACAGTACCACAAAGTATACAATTTTCATCAAAAACATATCATTATTACTAACCTAGCAAAGCAGCTACCAGTATTGTAAGTATTAATGTGATCACCACTACGATAAAGATAATGGCCCAGGCTATGTAGGAAGAAACATTATTATGTAAGAATATTCCTATGATTGTTTTTACCACCTTACATGCATAGCTGGGCTCTATTAAGGCTTATAGACCCCCTAGGTGCTAAAACTATTTTCAATGCAATGAGCAATGATTATAATAATGATATTTATTCAAAACTAGAAAGAATGTAAAACATTGAGGGGCTCTGCCTTTTGGCCACACCTCCCAGTCATGCCCCCAAATGTACGCATACATACATACAGAAATTCTCATAACTAAGGGCTTCACTGAATAAATAATTTTTTTATACACAATATCCACCCAAAATATAAATTACTAACGGCAAGAAGGCTTCAAGATCACTGAGAGAAGGTGACATCGCCTCGCCATTTTTCTGAGTGGTACAAGGCACTACAGGCTCACAAGCAGAAGTTATGGAAAGTATGGAGGCCAGACTACATCATATAGACCAGGTAACTCTTGCTGCAGCATAGTTTTCTTCCCATGCTTCATTTCGGCACCTTGGGCTTTGATCTGCCTTTGATGTGGAGAATTTCTTGCCGTCAGTAATTTATATCTTGGTTGGCTATTGTAAATGATTCATCAAAAATAGTCTTAGCACCTAGGGAGGTTTTCTCTATCTTCTAATGTCCTAGAGTATATAGTCTTTTAGGGATGTTTAGTTTGAACTGATTCCAATTAAAATTTTTAAAGTTATGGCCATAATTCTATTTTAAAAACTTGATCCTCTTAGTCTGAATAAGTGCCCAGCTATGCATGGAAGGTGGTGAAAACAATTACAGGAATATTTTTATACTGATATGCTTGTTTCTAAAAAATGGCTCTAAAATCACCCCAATTTTTATTATATTTTTTGATACATAATAATTGACATCCTTATGCTATGTAAAAGTTTGATTCAGCCTGTTTACACCACCTTGCATGCATAGCTGGGTTTCTAGAAAGAGCTCAAAATTTTATTCCATGTGTATATAAACTATAATGAAATAAATAAATAATTTTGTGTGCTGTAGCCACACTTAATTACTTTACGTAAGGAGCATGAGTGGGTTGGTTGCTGAGGCGTCTTAATTTTGTATTTCTTCAATTCAATGTGTAAGCTTTGACATACAACTACACATCATGATGGTAAAAACAATCTTCAGTAACGCCTGAGAGCTTTGTCCCCAGGCCTTGAGAAATGTATGTAAGCAATTATACATCACACTTACTTGGGAAACCATGTTGTTTAGGTTCATTAGGTTTATCAGGACTCTTAATCAGTGATGTTATCACTATATTCTTCTTAATAGGTTGCAACAAATCAAACGATACCCCATCACTTTTTAACATGTATATAGATAGATAAAAGGTTCCATTAGGTAGTGGTCTTGTATTATTAGCTCCAGCATAGTCACTAGAGGGCTTCCTCAAAATAGGCTGCTTGAAAAAGAGTGTTCCATTGATGTATTGTACTTGCATCATGATCCCAGTCACTCCTTTCTGAAGTGTAGCATTAACATGAAAGTATCCATCGATTGTGACATGTGAAGTCACTGTGAAGCTTGTAACAGCTGTAGTGTCTGAGAGAAAGGGAGGGTGAGAGAGAGAGAGAGAGGGAGGGAGAAAGGATTACTGGAATATAGTATTAAATTACATAATCATTGATTACATCATGTGGCACATTCCATTGGGTATGAGTAATGCTGATACAGGTACTACACAGAACTGGTTGTTAAAACTAGTTTTACTACACAGACTGCCAATATGATCAAAGGCAGAGCTGCTTTTTAAAACTAGTTTTACTGGTTTTTTGTTAATAGCAGTACTGACTACATGGTAACTAAAATGCTTACTTATTAACTTATGGACCTGCAATGTTCCAGCCTCTACAGTCAAGCCACACATTTCTTTATAATTTACTAGGTTTAACACAAACTGGTATATCCCATTTAAAAAGATACTTTGACTTGTGTTGCTTAAACAAGCACATTTAACATCTACAGTACACGGAACTGACAAAATGCAATCATTGTCAACCTGTTTCAACAACAAAATAATAATTATAATAGCAATAAAATAATTATCATTATCTTACATTTAATGTGACATTCGCCTGTGGCACATCATTAACATACTTGATTGAAACGTCAGATATTTCAAAACTTACAACTAATGACAAAATTAATACTTTGATATAATTAATAAAAAATAACTTACTGTTAATGTCCGTATTAATATTTTCAATGATGTACTTGCTCTGCCCGACTTCATTGTAGCTCTTTAATCTTAATTCATATACCTCGTTATTCCTGATGCTATTATTAATTTCTATGAAGTTAACTGAAGGCTCTAAGGTTCCATTGTATATCATAGTCCCATTGCTAGAGGTAACAGTAACCACAGTAGCATCAGAACTGATAAAGGAAATATTAAAACCAGAGCAAGTCGTATTTACTGTGACGTTAGCCGGTTCAATTGGAGGATCTGAAAGAGAGAGGGGAGAGGTCATACAATTATTATAATTTATTTACATAGTAACCCACAACATAAGTTTAAATGTTTATATAAACAATATTAAAGTCAAAGAATATTGAACCACTTACCAAGGACCGTCAAATAGACTTTATGGTAGCAGGAGGGGCCATTACAAAACATTATAAACTCAACTGAGCTTCCACTCTCATCAAGACTGGCATTGATAGCAGTGTATGTCAGGGTGGTCATATCACCATCACTTGATAAACGAACGGAGTCCCTGGAGGCCTCACAACCATTAACATAGACCTTCATAGAGTGACATGTGGATTTGGAGGTAAAGGTAGCGTTTTCTCCAGTTTGAACAGTGACATTTTGTGGAGCAAGACGGTTGTCAACTCCAGAAAAATTGGTACAGTTGGGAGTTTGATTCACGCATCCCAGACAGCTTAGTCCGACGAAAAGGGCTAAGCATAATAAGATTGTCTTAACTGCAGTGCAGCAGACTGTAGTCATGTTATTAGAAGAACATGGTCGCGAAAAGGTAAGGAAAGACTGGATTTGAGGAGCTGAGATCTAGTTATAGAGCCACTCCTTTTTATTGAGTAAAGAGCTGAATCAGTTTTAAGACCGGAAGTCCGGGATTTCCCTGGGATATCCCCTTAACCTCTTTACCTACTATGAGATCATGTTGTATGATGCAACATTGTGAAGGGCTCTCATCATCCAGACAAGCTGATTGACAAACCAACAATTACTAATTTAATTACAAACTAATGTAAACAAAATCAATAGAAATCCAACTGACACAAGCAGCAGCAAAACTGAACAAACTATTTATCAGTATTTATCATCCTTTGACTATTCTGAGCCAGTTCAGTTGGTGAACACTTAATTTTGTAGCAAATATCATGGCCACAATCCATTCGATATATAGTCTCACATCACATGAAAGTTTGAGCAAATTGCAATCAAATTGGATTTTTTTACAAATTTTTCAAGTTGCTCAAAAATTGGACCAAAGCCCCTGTATTATTATAGTACAGGGTTATTGGCTAAATTTTGCCAAGAATGACAAGTTGAAAATTCTTCATTTTTAAATTTTGTTTCTGATTATCTGATACACATACATATACTTATGTTATGTAGAAAGTTTGAGCTGATTCCAATCAAAACTGGGTGTTTAAGAGGCGTATCATGTGCTATAAGCCTTATGACTGGAGCAGACTGGTCAACTGATGGTGAGTGAACATGAATTATACTGCATTGCTTCAAATTTTTGTCAGTCAAAAATTTTGTCAAGTTTTCCAAGAATTTTTGCTTGACGAAATTTTTAACTGACAAAAATTTTGCTCCACGTGAATTTTTAATAAATATGACAAAAATTAATTTTAACAAGATATTAAGATTTTGACAAAGTTTTTGACTGGCAAAAATTTGGAGCTATAAAGTAACTCTGGGCATGTTGTTTCAAATACACTTTTTGATGTGGTTAATCCATCAAAATAATTCAGTTCAGGCTTCGGCTTCAGTAGTCTCGCTGACCAGACCTTTCACTGGCCAGATCATTCCCCAGCCAATACAGTCATGACTGTAGGCTGGGGAATGGTCTGGCTAGCGAGACTAGGCTTCAGAAGTAGCTCATGCATATGAGTGCACCAATGAAATGGCATATCAAAATAAGATACATAATGTTAATTTTAATCAACAATTTAGAATTATTTAAGCTTTCAGAGAATATACATGTAATTAAGTATTAATATTAATATCAAATCCCAGTTCATTTCCAACAGCTTCAATCCAGTCCTCACCTAAAGCTATTGCTGCATCAGCATAACTGCCTCTTACAGCAATGAATGAGCTTAAGAACTTTTGACAGTGCTCCTCCACTTGAGGCAACTTCCTCTTAAAATTAAGACTAGCCTTAAATTTGGCAATGAATGTTTCCATAGAGCAAATTTCTTTAACTTCATCACTGATGAGTCCAGCTGTATACAACTGACTAGCAAGATCTGAGAGAGACGTCTTAAGAGAATTGAGATCAGCATGAGATACAAGAACATCATTAATAACTTTCTTAACTTTTCAGTTTAACATCAACAGTAACTGATGTACCTATAGTAGAAGTGAAAGGTCAATATAACTCAATACTGACACACAAACCAAAGGTACAACAAAGCAAACCTTTAAAGCAACATTATAAAGTGATCATTAAAAAAATAATAATTATAAAGATGCATGTACTGAACTATTAATAATGAAATCAGTGCCTAGTTCAGTTTTAATAGCTTCAATCCATCTCTGATACAAAAACTTTGCTGCACTAGTAAAGCTACCACTAACAGCAAGGAACGAATTTAAAAACTTTAAACAGTCCTCTTGAACATCTGACATTTTGGCCATAAAAGTAAGACTAGCCTTGAACTCATCAATAAACTTCTCAACTGAAGGATTGTCCCTGACTGCACTGTTAATAAGATGAACAGCATAAAGCTCATTAGCAAGTTTAGGGATTGCTTCTTTAGGTAGAGAAGAAAGGGCAGCAAACTGAGACACAAGAACACTGTTAATCAACAGTAGCTGATGCACCTAATAGAGGTCAAAGGTCAATATAACAAACCATGCATAAACACTCACACACACACACACACACACTGTTACTTACTAGCTCCCCCAGTGGATCCAGTGGATGATGCAGTAGCTTCAGTAATTGTATTAGAAGAGGAGGAGGAAGAGGAGGTAGTAGGATCTGATCAATATTAAGTAAACAATTGAAATGATTTATCTATTACTTGTTGTAGGAGAGACAGGAACAGTGAAGTTTCTTCGTGCTTTATGAATGTTCAATGAAACTGGATGAGCCACACCTTCCAGTGGTATGAAGTAATTAAGAAAAGGGACAGCATCAGGTGATCCATAAACTGATATGAGACAACATGAAGGACGAGAATGCTCCTTATCACCAAATTTATCAATGGCCTCTTGATATAACTATATACATGATATGACTTAGTGTTATAAAATAACAATTAGCTTACTCTGCAAGGATCAGTGTGAGGAGCAAGTGTCCAACCAGTGAATGGTTTCTTTTGAGGTGCAGCAAAGTTCAATTCAATGTGATCATAAGGAAACTTGAAACTAAAGGAAATATCTGGTCCAATCTCAGCTAGAGAGTGTTTCCGTTCAATATACTATCAAATAATAATAACACATTGTGTGTGCGCATGAATACACACACCTGAATAAGTGCTTCCAAATTCTTAGCTGCAGTGAATGTCACCATATCCTCTATACCTTTCTCCTCATAATAAACCAGACCAGCATATGTTACAGCTTTCCTTACACCAGTGGAATGCACTTCTATAATACAATATTAGACTAATGGAAAGTGTACATGTACTTACTGTTAACATGATCAGTGTTTGGTGTAGTAGTAGGACCAGCAACAGACACTGCATGTATTGGTTGGGAGGTTAGTTTTTTTAGTAGTAGTAGACTCTATTCAGTAGTGGAATACATTACATTATCATCAATAGACTCACTAACTAACCTTTACATGTTCCACTAGCCTCTGATGGAGTACTGCTGGTATCATCATCACTGTTACTATCATCATCATCCTCTTCTTCCTCTTTGCCTCTCTCTTCATTTTGCTCCTCCTCCTGATCATCATTGTCTTCCTCCTCCTCATTCTCCTCTTGTTGTGGTTGCTGTTCCTCTTCTTCCTCTTCTCCCTCTGTGACTGCATTAACTGATGCTATTAAGACACCATTACCTCCTCCATTAGTCCATTCTTCCCCCAGTATACAAACCAAACAGAATTTTTTACGTTGAATGGATCCATACCCAGTATTAGAGCTAAACTCTCCTCCCTCAACTAATTTAAATTGATAAGGAAGATTGGGTGTGCTTACGGGAGCTATAGCAAACTTTAAGTATTGTGCAAGATCTGGTCGTCCTGTTAAATCAACGCAGTGCTGTATCTCTAACTTGAGTCGTTTGAGGAGAGGCTTTGAGAGTGATACTGCATACACAGCACTCACTAGGACAGTATTAGGAGGAAACTCGAACTGTCCTCCTACAAGAGCAACCACTGCTGCTTCTACTGTCTCAGAGGACAATAGGCTTCCTTCTTGTACTCCAATCCTTAGACCATATTCCTCCCAATTCATCAGTTGAGGTTTGTCTCCTTGAATTAAGAACAGCTTCTTCTCTGCTACCTGGACATCACTTAGACATTCCAAATTATCTATCAATTGTATACAATATGCAATCAGTCTTATAATACTCTTACCCATTGAAGGGATCATGTAATCAAATTGCACTTCTTTGGAACTAGTCTCTTTGGTTTGACTCCATTGCTCCCTCTCCTTCATTAGTTTGGCAGTATACAATTCATTATCAGCAACTTTAGTTTTCAGTTCTAAATATTGCCTCATAATATACAGGTTGAATAATGACCAATACTCTAACCTTTAGTGAGCTGTTT
>NW_003546630.1:28085-30017 GCF_000090795.2 Amphimedon queenslandica | reverse complement strand
ATAAATACAGTAAAATAAAAAATTATTACTATTCAGTGTTTTATATGACTCTTTGATAGCTATATTATTTTATTCAGTGAATTCTAAGCATTTGATTTTGAAGTCATTTTTGGAAAAAACCAGGGTATTTTTCCAGATTTTTGCCAATTTAAAAATGGCCACATCCGTACAGGATGATTTACTGGCAAAAGTAATATTTGGCAAATTTGCCTCTGGAAAGTAATTGGCCAATTTTATATATTAACAATTTTGTGCCACATACTATTGAGCATGCTCAAATTAAAACAAAATGGTCGATTTTATATTGGTGATTTCTTCATAAAACTGCCAATTGCCAATATCAATTCTTTGCCAATAAATCATCTTGTAAGGTAACTTGAAAAATTGCCGTCGGAATTGACTCAAACTTTCTACACAGCATAGGGCATCAATATGTATCAAAAAATATAATGAAAATTTGTGATAATTTTGGAGCCATTTTCTAGAAAAAACCATGGGCTATAGTACAGGGTATTTTCTGGATTTTAATCAATTTTTAAAATGGCCATAACTTGAAAAACTGCATCTGGAATTGACTTAAACTTTCTACACAGCGTAAGGACATTAATATGCATTAGAAAATGTAATAAAAATTTGGGGTGATTTTGGAGCCATTTTTTAGAAAAACCATGGGCTATTATAGTACAGGGTATTTTCTAGATTTTAATCAATTTTTTTTAATGGCCATAACTTGAAAAATTGTAGTCGGAATTCACTCAAACTTTCTACACAGCATAAGGGCATCAATATGTATCAGAAAATATAATAAAAATTTGGCGTGATTTTGGAGCCACTTTTCAGAAAAAACCATGGGCTCTAGTACAGGGTGATTTCTAGATTTTGATCATTTTTTAAAAATGGCTGTAACTTGAAAAATTGCAGTCGGAATTGACTCAAACTTTTTACATAGCATAAGGACATCAATATGTATCAGAAAATATAATAAAAATTTGGGGTGATTTTGGAGCCATTTTTTAGAAAAAACCATGGGCTATAGTACAGGGTATTTTTTAGATTTTGGTCAATTTTTAAAAATGGTTGTAATTTGAAAAATTGCAGTCGGAAGTGACTCAAACTTTCTACACAACATAAGGACATCAATTTGTATCAGAAAATGTAACAAAAATTTGGAGTGATTTCGGAGCCATTTTTCAGAAAAAACCATGGGCTATAGCCTTGGGTATTTTCTAGATTTTGATCAATTTTTAAAAATGACCATAACTTGAAAAATTGCAGTTGGAAATAACTCAAACTTTCTACACAGCATAAGGGCATCAATATGCATCAGAAAATGTAATAAAAATTTGAGGTAGTTTCGGAGCCATTTTTCAGAAAAAACCATGGGCTTATAGTACAGGCTAACTACTTTCCAGATTTTGATCAATTTTTTAAAATGGCCATAGCTTTAAAAAATGCAGTCGGAATTGACTCAAACTTTCTACACAGCATAAGGACCTGTACAGTATGAAAAGTATCGGAACCATGCATAGCCAAAATACAATAATACACACTATTGCTAATAATAACTTACTATTATATTATGTGTGACACTGAATATGTACACATTATTAGTGGCTACATCAAGACAATCATCATTAACAGCTCCTCCAAACATTATTCCTTTATTTCCATTTATTTTGTTGATTGTAAATTTACTAGTTGGAGGACAACACTGTCCACTGACAGATGGAACTGTGAATTCTCCTAAGAATAAATACAATTAAAAAATTCATGATTAAATTAATTATATTCACACACGCGCAACAAGACAACATAATTACTGTTCTGGCTATATTTATGTTAATATTGTCAATACATCCATCCATGCACACATGTATAATAGATGCAATGAAAAACTTTGGTCTTAATATTTTTCTAACAAAACTTTGGAAG
>NW_003546630.1:18604-25051 GCF_000090795.2 Amphimedon queenslandica | reverse complement strand
AGGAAACTCAAACTGTCCTCCTACAAGAGCAACCACTGCTGCTTCTACTGTCTCAGAGGACAATAGGCTTCCTTCTTGTACTCCAATCCTTAGACCATATTTCTCCCAATTCATCAGTTGAGGTTTGTCTCCTTGAATTAAGAACAGCTTCTTCTCTGCTACCTGGACATCACTCAGACATTCCAAATTATCTATCAATTGTATAAATATATGGTTATTCGCATAATAACACCTACCCATTGAAGGAATCAAGTAGTTAAATTGTAATCCAATAGAATTGCATGCAGTTTCTTTGATAAAATGTTCCTCTAAGGATGTAATTTTCTTTTGTAGTTGCTCCTTCTCCTTCGTTAGTTTGGAAGTATACAATTCATTATCAGCTACTTTGCTTTTAAGTTCTACTTATTTTCCTCATAACATTAAATGATAACAATATTCTCACCTTCAGTGATCTGTTTCTCATTACGATATTGCTCCTCCCTTTTTTCCTTCTCTTCCTCCATGTCAGTTATATGTACTTCATTAACAACAACTTTCGTTTTTAATTCTAAAAAGGAATATTCTTTCACATAATATGTACATTGCGCACATGGTAACCTTTAGTGATTTGTTTCTCCTTGAGATACAGTTCTTCTAATTTTCTCTTCTCTTCCTCAAATTGTTTCTTCTCTTCTTCTATTTCAGTTATATATACTTCATTATAAGCAACTGTAGCTCTAAGTTTTTCAATATCTTCTACATTAATAGACTCATCTAATATTATGTACCGATGATACACTAACCAGTAAGAATCTGTTTCTCTTTGTGTATCTGTACCTGTGCTTTTAACACCTCTTCCAGTTTATTATTATCATCAACTTTAGCTAAATTTAAAACATAGTCATACAATTAATTACAATTGAATTAATATCAATGTATGCAAATAAAATGTATGAATATATACCTTGTTTATTGGTTTCAGCCAGCTTTTGATGCAATAACTGGATGTATCTCTGTAGCTCAGCTTCCTTCTCTGTGGGATATTCTACTACCTGATCCATCCACCATGTTCTGGTCTTGCTGTACAATTCATACTTTTCTTGATATTTCTTACTAGTGAGATCATGACCATCCAGTACTGACTGTACTATCCACTCACCAGCTTCATATACTAAATAAGAAGAACAAGACATTCAGTTACAGAGTAACAATCCCCCATTGATTATCTAACAAGATAACTCTTATCTTACCAAATTCAACTATCATTGTTAGTCTATTAGTATCATTAATATGTGTATTCTCTCCTCCAAAAATGTTCCATTTAAATTCATCAAACCCTCCAACAATTACTAGCCACACACAGTTTGGTGACATTGTGACCGCTGTGAGTGAGTGATCGTATCTACCAGTAACAGATTCTGGTAGAGGAATCTATAAACAATCATTGATATATCCTTATAAATTACAGTCTATCTGAAAATTTTCAACTACAAATTTCATTTTACAAAAATTTGATCACACATCTAATTACATGCCAGATTCAAATAATAGAAGACACAGTCTTTATTACGTAAAAATTAAATCACACAATTTTCTAAATATAAATTTCCAAAACATGTACATTGTAATCATAGTAGCAACAGGTTTGTCTAATATTAATTGCAAAATTACAATACTGACATACATACATGTACACATACCTTCTTACAACTGAACTCATCAGTAGTGATATTATCAAATAACAAACAATCACTCATTAGGTGACGTGTTCTACCACTTCCACCAATCACTACTAGTGCAGGTGAGGTAGAGACACCACTGATAACAGCACTAGCATGATTGCATCTCTTCTTAGGCCAAAGTCCTTTAACAGATATTGATCCTTTTTTAATACTCTCCCAATGCTTTAAAAAATTTAGAAACATAAAAAAGTATTCTTTGGACCTAGCAGGTAATTCCTAAGATTGTTTTCACTATTATGATGCATGCTTGAGGGTAACTATGGTTGACATGTTTTAACCTATTAATTTTACATTCCACCTAATCAATACAACTTTACATGCTTTCTCCTATTGCAAATGCTCAAAATCAAGCCTACCGTACAATCAACATTCATCATTATTTGCACCACTTGCAAAATCTCTTTATTCTGTGAAACAGTTAAGTTCTATATCTTCTTACATTGCATCTATAAACTAGGCCTGTTTCATCAGTCCATTGTTGAACCACCTCCATTTGAACAAAGTAACTGGGTCAGGATACCTCATTTTTCCCTATTGTAATCTTTTCTAAAGACAATAGGCCTATTTAACTGTGACTATCTGTAGAAGCAAGTTTTGCCATTGTGTGGAGTAACATCTTTATACTAAATTAATATATTCTTTGTTATTAATTTATTGCTGTATAGAACATGTATATACAGAAAAGATCAAAGGAATATAAGCCCCGGCTCCAATGCAACTTAAGAAACTACATCACATAAACCTGGGCCTTAAGACATTGATGAAATGTGGACACTGGTGAGCATTGGTTTTATCAAAAAATCATGCCATTTTGTACTTAACATTTTCACTTTGCATGTTGTTTATAGTTGTACATCCATTTTAAAATCAAGCTAGTAACCAAACCACATCTATGTTTCTGTTAAATGCAGTATGGTCATGTAAAAATGGCATTCATCAAATAAAGTTCTGAACTTTCTAATAGCAAGACACAAATACTATTCAAGAACTTGCTTTAGATATGCATAACAAGGAAGTGAAAACATTCTTAGGACTTTTTTATACTGCTATAAATTAATTTTCAAAAGCATCATAATAACATTAATAACTTACTATTGTGTTATGTGTCACATTGAATATGTGCACATTATTAGTAGTTATACCAAGGCCATCATAAGTAACTGCTCCTCCAAACATTATTCCTTTATTTCCAGTTATTTTGTTGATTGTAAAATAACTAGTTGGAGGACAACACTGTCCACTGACAGATGGAACAGTAAATTTTCCTAAAATAAAAACAATAATAATCATCATCATGTCATTAAACATGCTTCAAGACAAGGTTAGCACTATAAGAAATTCAGTTTTAAGCTAGCTTAAGCACAAATAATTCAGTGCTTTGACTATTACAATAAACATATTAAGTGCTGCATAAGTTATCAGCAAACATAATGTGTATTTCTTTAAAGCCAGTTATTTTTAAGTAGACAAATATTTGCAATTTATTAATGGTATTGATTTAGCGTGTACTAATTTTTGCGATTTTGCTCATTTTTTCAATTAATAATTATCAATAAGTGTAAACTATTAATAAATGTGAGTACTAATTTTTTGCAATTTTAAAGCCACTCGCAAAAAAGGCAAAAATTAGTACTTGCAAATAATAGTGGCTTTAAGGTAAAACACATACTTCTTGCCTTTTAATGTACATGTAGCTAAATACTTAAATGATACTTTGATTAGATATACTTAAGCAATACAAGAGAGCTTGTACTTATGACTTAATACCAAAAATTTTAAGTGCCTCTGTCTGCTTCAATTTAAATTTTAGTAAATGCTTGTGTTTATGATAAGCAAATCAAAAGTATTCTGGAATTTTGACCACTCCCTTTTTGGCACGTATTTTGGGTGTATACACAACACACATATGTATAAAGGTGCCATCTAATCTGTAAAGTGCTAGTCCTGGTCCTCTTGGAAGGCTTGTTGACAAAGGAAGCAGAAAAGACTGTCTCTTGCTATCCATGGTAATTTTTCATAATGAAAAAGGATGTCATTAATTTATTTGTCAAAATTTTTGGTCGAGCATTGCCAACCCTGGTGCATGACTTCTGTAGTAACTTTAAAACTCATTAAAAATTAAATTTAATCAAAATCAGCTCAAACTACATACAACATCAGTACATGACTATATCCCAGTTGAGTTTGGGACAAGAAAAACTGGAATAACTTTTTATAGGAATGTGGGATAAGGATGAAACTTTCACAGGTTCTTAGTCGCCAAAGTCCATCAAAATATGTGAAATCTTGGGTCTCTCAGCTCTTGGGAACCCTGAGAACCGGGTCCTCCCTATAAACCCAATGGCATACCAAAATGACGTTTTATGACAATTAGTCTACGTCATAGTTTACATAAGAACATGTGGTCGAGAGTGCAAACTGATAATTATTGTTTTAAAAAGCTAACAGAGCAAGATCTTCTGATAATGACGGCCTTTATGAAGACTAGTTGACTCCAGTAGCTATTATACTGCTTATCAGGAAGAGCAAGACTGTTTTAAGAGTGAAACAACACAGCCGCCATTCCTCTATGAATATCATTAAAATACGTCATTTTTGTGACGTAGCTACATTTTTCAAATTCCACGCAGCTGCTTCCACTTCCGTCCCAAACTGAACTGGGATATAGTATATATACCTACATGTATATCAAAAAAATTATGAAAAAGGAAAATTCTCTCCAAGCCATTTTGACAAAAACCATGGATTAGGGTTTTCTACAAAGCTCTACTGAGCAAGCTAAGTAGCACACCTCACAGCATTATACTGGGAAAACTGACTGTCACAATTCACATGATCATGTAATTAGTAATGTGAAGTGGCTACTAAGAGGGACAGAGGATTTTCCCTGCGCCTGTATTGAGTCAGTTGTCAGTACACTATGACAATTGAATTTTGATAAAAATCACATTCTGTTTGGGCTTAAGCCTCCATTACACAATTATGTATTTGCAGGTAATTATAATTGAGCCTCTAATTATAATCAAGAGTAGATAATAATAGAAGAGAGTGTCCTACTGTGATATACCCCCTGCTTCATCACATCGTAGAATTGAAGAGTCACATTCAGGATATTTTCAGTATTTTTGAGTAGGTATTCCAAAATAACTAGCAATATGATAACTACTCAAATAAAATACTGAAAATATCCTGAATGTGACTCTTCAATTCTACGCCGTGATAAAGCAGGGGGCATATGCACATTAGGACACTCTCTTCTATTATTATCTACTCTTGTTATAATTACAATTGTAACGGACCAAGGTCTGATTAAAATACATTTCATGCAGCATTTTCAATTGATGTCATTTTATGAAATGTTAGAAACAGATGATTGATATGAGGACAGTAGTCACCTGAAGATAATAAAGACTGTTATGAACTCAAAAATATGGATTACCAGAAAAGAGGCTTTTTCAACCATTTCTAAATTGCCACCTATGGCAATCTTATAATTATTATAAGCACTTTCCAACATTTGTTTTATAATTAAAAGATTACCACAACCTGAAACACACCTCAAGATTAAAAATAACTATGAAATGATTATTTACATTGACAATAAAAACAATAATATTATTTTACATGAAACTCACCATTAGATAGATTATAAAGTAACTGTTCATTAGTACGAGCCATACCATCATCAAGCCGATCATATTGAAACTGAGGCCGTTTGACAGATGGTTTAGGACCTGATCCTCCAACCATAAAAAGATAGTCAGTTCCATCAATTTCCAGTGATAGCATTCCACCATAGCCTTTCTTCATCATGGACTCATCATTAGGATGCAATTGATTCCAGCTCATGGTCAGTGTATTTAGTACATTTAAACTGTTGTGGAAACAACGATCATGACCACACCAGCCAGCATAATAATAAATATTAGAACGAAAGGTGGCACAGACGTAGCCCACAATTCCTAAAGGAGGAGTGCCTCTTGTTAGGTGAGAGGTCCAGCGACCTGTTGAAAGAGTAAATTTCTCGACTGCTGAGACCAATTTTCTTCTTGAACGTGAATCATGTAATCGAGCAAGTATTTCAGGTAAATCAAGCTGAGCACCTGCCCAGAGGTAGAGTGATCCTCCTACTGCTGGAGTTGAGTGTCTAGCCCTCCCTTTATAAATACCTGTAAAGGAAATAGAATAAAATTAGGAAAAGAGTGAAAGCTCGGACAATAGAAACTAACTTTGCTCTGACATGGAGACTTGCCGCGACTGTATGAGGTTACTACATAGATCAAGGCGTGGTCTAGCCATAAATGACTTAGCCCATAGATAATAGAGTAAATGAAAGGGATTGGAAACGGAAGCGTGGGCGTAGCCCAACCTCCATTCATTTGAATTGCTGCTAGGCTGACAGAGGCTCGTTGAAATTTTTTGTCACAATTTACCCTTGATTTTCTTTCTTTTAGGAGCAATATCTCGCAAACAAGTGTTCCTATGCAAGTGAAATTAATGCATCAAGAAGCCTAATGTTTCCTCTTTATAATTCTGTTTTCTATTGTACAGATAATTTTACCATGTTAATGTTATGGCACTTTTAAAACAATAAAATGTATTTTTTGTCATTATAATCCCTTTTTTGAAAACAAGCTAGAGTAAAATGCAATATCTTTATAATGATAAGAAAGAGTTTCCATTTGTATATCGAATGATACTAGTTAAGGTTAGAATTCATGAAACA
>NW_003546630.1:13036-17886 GCF_000090795.2 Amphimedon queenslandica | reverse complement strand
AGGACCTGATCCTCCAACCATAAAAAGATAGTCAGTTCCATCAATTTCCAGTGATAGCATTCCACCATAGCCTTTCTTCATCATGGACTCATCATTAGGATGCAATTGATTCCAGCTCATGGTCAGTGTATTTAGTACATTTAAACTGTTGTGGAAACAACGATCATGACCACACCAGCCAGCATAATAATAAATATTAGAACGAAAGGTGGCACAGACGTAGCCCACAATTCCTAAAGGAGGAGTGCCTCTTGTTAGGTGAGAGGTCCAGCGACCTGTTGAAAGAGTAAATTTCTCGACTGCTGAGACCAATTTTCTTCTTGGACGTGAATCATGTAATCGAGCAAGTATTTCAGGTAAATCAAGCTGAGCACCTGCCCAGAGGTAGAGTGATCCTCCTACTGCTGGAGTTGAGTGTCTAGCCCTCCCTTTATAAATACCTGTAAAGGAAATAGAATAAAATTAGGAAAAGAGTGAAAGCTCGGACAATAGAAACTAACTTTGCTCTGACATGGAGACTTGCCGCGACTGTATGAGGTTACTACATAGATCTAGGCGTGGTCTAGCCATAAATGACTTAGCCTAAATTCAATTAATGAAATACCAAAAATACTTTTGCCATAATGCACTAGGGCATGCATAGCATCTGTTTTTGCTGCTGTTATTATTACTTCAGTACTATTATTATTATTATTATTATTATTATTATTATTATTATTATTATTATTATTATTATGGGTACTCATAAACACAAAATGATATTATAACAGACATAAGTGACATGCTGCAAAAACAGAAAACAAAAACAAAAAGGAAAATATTATTATCATTATTATTATTACCATCATCATTATTTATTATTTTTATTATAAGTAAAAATAATGAACATGTACAAAAACAATGACCAGAAAAAGAAAATAGGGGAAAGAGGGAGAACACAGCCGGAGGAGGCAACAGAAAAACAAAAAGGAAACATAAAAAACAAACAAAAAAGTTAGATCTGGCCATCTATTATTATTATGGTATTTAACTTTACTTGATGTTTTGTGGTTATCTCATTTATTCTTTTTATATTTTAAACGTTTGGATGATGTTCATCTTGAAGCATTAAATTAATGCATAACCGGCATTCTCCATAGATATTACTTCCACTTATTAACTTAAATATCGATTACTCTAATGACTAATTTTAATAGATTAGCAGGTATTGTGTTGGGATGCACATGGGTACTTCTCTTTCACAACAATTGGAAGCATGCATGGCTTCCGTGTAGTGTATGATTGAAGTGCATTTTAAAACTATAGACTAGTACTACAATTATAGTAATTTTATTTCATTATGGGAATATAAAAATTACATTCTCAGCCTAGTAAAATTCAGCCTTTCTAACAGTAAAACTTGTAAAAAACATCATTATAAATTAACACTATAGGGTATCAAATATATTTATCCTCTTCAATGACTATTACTTGAGCCATAGTAAGACGGGCTCTAGGACTAGCATTAATTCCTATTTGTATGAGAGACTTCATATCAGACCAGGAGACACTACCAGCTTGTACTTCTCTCTCTGCCATTGTCATTTCTGGTGGAGAGCCCAACGTCATTTCCATAAGGAGAACAGAGTAACTGTAGACATCCATTGCTGGACTGTGTTGATCAGGATCACGAGCTTCTGGTGCAGCATATGCAACATTTCCTGGCATAACAGTACCAGTACTGTCAACTTGTACTAATTTAGCTGTACCATAATCTGCTACTTTAGCTTCAAAACCAGCAGGTCTAGTGCAAGGCTTTAATAATACGTTAGGACTGCTCACATCTCTGTGAATAATAGGCTGAGGCTTAAACAGGTGAAGGTAGTTAAGGCCTAAAGCTACATCTTGAGCAATACTCAGAATCTGTTGATTGGTTAATCGGTTTCTGCGAAGCTCCTAATTAAGACTAGTGCTCATCAGCTCAGTTAAGATGAGAGGATTATTCACTTTAGTTGCACCAATAAACTGGACCAGGTTAGGATGACGTACTCGTGATGCTATACCCATTTCCCTGGAGAAGATACTTAGATTATAATCTGATATGATGATTTATGAAGTGACTTGACAACTACTCTTAAACCTTGAAAAATACCAACTGTCACAATAGCATAAGAACCTCTTCCTAACTCTTCCTTTGTCAAAATAACTTCATCTTTATTAATAACCCAGTGATTATTAGCAAGTGCCCGTTGCTGGTACATATGAACTGCTTCTTGAAGCTGATGCAGCTCTCTATCTTTCTCTTGTAGCTCTTTACCCTTCTCTTGTAGTACCTTTTGATGCTCTCTTTCCTTCTCTTCTAACTGGTTATTATATTTCTGTTCTCTCTCTGCCTCCTCTCTATCCTTCTCTTGTAGCAGATGACAATATCTTTTTATTTCATGCTCTTTCTCTGTTTTATTCTGCTCCAATTGCTGATGCAAAAATTGTGCCTCTCTCTCCTTCTCTTCAAGACTCTTCATAAGAGCTTGTACAGTTTGCTCAATATCGGCTGTATCTCCCTTTCTTGGTTTCTGATAGTCCGCCTCCAACCACATTCTTCTTCCTAACTCTAGGTGCTGTAGATACTTTTTCTTGTATTTTTCATTCTTCATATCATTGGTATCAAACGTATCACCTACTGTCCACTCTCCTTTGCCAATAACTAAAATACAATAATAGAAGTTGTGGAATTAATGCTAAAAGACATAAGTACACGCTATTACATTTTATTATTATTTTGTAGTACAACAGATTAACTTACAACGTAAAGTTGATTATGCACAGTACACTCAACATACATTATTTATTATGCACAGTAAAGTTTATCATATAATTTTGTAAACATTAAGTACAGTACAATTAAGTCCATGTTACTAAGCACAATGTACACAAACCATAATAGTATAAGTATGAATGTACTTGACTCATAATAACCAGTTACACTGACCTAGTTCAGTCAACATGACAATGTTAGGGCTGGTAACCAATAAACCTCCGACAGTTAATATCCAGACACAAGAAGGACTCATAATGAACACTGAGAGGGAATGATCCAATCTCTTACTAACAGAGTGAGGCACATCTAACTGTTAATAGAAAAAAAATTAATAAGTTACACCGTATAATAATAAATAGTTTGTAACATACCTTTATCCAGGAATGTTGAGCGATATTAAAGATCCAAAAATCATCTAATGTAACACCATCCTTATCCCTCCCACCACTTATCACTAGCATAGGATGGTTTGATCCAGTTATGATAGCAGCACCTCCATGTAAATATCTACCCACAGGCCAATATTGGTCTATCGTTTCAGGTTTCTTTATACACTGCCAGAACTAAAAATAATATAAACATACTCATTAACAATGCTATAGTGAGCCTGAATAAGTGTGTGCCATATAGCGCTTTATTTTGGTACATTTATTTTGGTGGCTTTGTTATAAAATTGTAATTGGAAGTTTTTAATTTGAGGATTTTTGTACACACATGTATTACTGAGCATGCATATTCATGATTGGCAGTTTTAATATTGGCAATTTCACTTGCAAATTACCCATCACCAAAATAAAACACTGCCAAATGAAAGAGCTATATGGTATTTGATATTTTCAACATACCACAGTGCTAACTGATATCTCTAGTATATAGATGTTGTCAGTAATAGTAACCTTAGCATCACCATCAGTCTCTAATCCACCAAACAGAACAGCTCTAGTGTTGCTAATTTTTTCAATGACAAAGCCACTAGCAGGAGGTATACACTGACCAATGATTGAAGGATTACTCCATTTTCCTAAATTTTTGTCATAATATTTACGTTATTCTACAATATAAATCTTACTTGATGATAGATTATACATTGAGTGCTCATTAGTACGCCATCTTCCACTAGGTAACTCACTATATCCACTATGTGATAACTGTACAACTGGTTTAGATCCTATTCCTCCTATCATTAGTAAATGGTGTACTCCATCATGTTCAAATGATAGCATTCCACCATAAGCTCGTCTCATAACTGGTCTAGTTGCATCAGTTGGTTCTAATTCCCTCCATTGAAGACTAACGGTGTCCAGTTGTGCAATACTGTTGTGATAGCAGATATCATGGCCACCGTGGCACTGTCCCCCAAAATAAAACAATAGATCATTTATTGCAGTACAGCAGTATGCACCCACTCCTAATGGAGGAGTACCAGTAGTACTTCTAGTGATCCATTGACCAGCTGAAGGAGTAAAGTGCTGTATATTACTAGAGAATTGTCTCTTTTCTTCACTATCATGTACTGCAGGTAAACCAGCATGAATACCAGCCCACATATACAGTGAATCACCAACTGATACAGCGCGGTGGCCAGCTATTTTATTCACTTGATCTATTATAACAAAAAACAGTACATCATACTTGCCGTAAACAGTACTACTTACCTTTATCCTCGCCTCTAGCTCTAGAACCAAAAAACCTAGCCACTGCCATTGCCCTTAGTAGCGTCACGTGATCTGAGAGATTTCTAAACTCTATCATATCTATAGTAGGGCCACACTGACTTTGCACTGTTATTATAAAAGCAGTCTTGGTGGTCACTTTTTAAGCAGCTGCTAATTGATTGTTAAGTGTTTATTTACATTGTGTTTACCAACTATGAATATCATTATCCCCAATATAGCAAATCACAGGTATTAAAATTATTAATAAAACTAAAGCTATAGTAAATTAGAAGTCTAAAACTAGCCAGATGTCTTCCTCATTGTTGTGAGCAGTCACTGATTTATTAGGAGAGGTACAGCAGCATCTCCAAGTAACTTATGGTGGGATCATCATCAAT
>NW_003546630.1:9703-12343 GCF_000090795.2 Amphimedon queenslandica | reverse complement strand
CTGCAGAAAGTATAAAAGCTGCGAGATCTAAGCACTGCCGCCACTTAGAAGCCACTGCCTACCATTATAATCACAACAGGAGGTGTGACCGGAAGTCAGAATAAATTGTTTAAAATGGCGTCCAAAGTGAGAAGAAGAGAAAGCAAGGAGTTAGATTGAATAGCCAGGGCAGGAAGGGTTTGATTTAGTTACTCCTGATAAATAGAAGAACTTGGTAAAACATGTTCAAGATAATTTTGAGGATCACTACTGGGAACTGGACGGAATTCGGGAATTTGTCATCCATGATTCTATGTTGTCTAATTGGTGGTGAATCCGATGATTAATATGATAATAGTGATGATGAAGTACTACCATCAGACCCTGACTCTGATGATGACTTGGCCGCTCTGGATGAGTCTGATTTTTATGTATAATAATAGTGTTTTAATCCAATGTTTTTATAATACATGCTAATTAATAATAATAAAATTCATAACTACTTCATACTCACTTAACATCTACTTAACACCTTGACCATGTTTGAAGCCAAGTCTGCATAAAGTAATGAGTTAGAAGTCAACCTGAACAGACTATAGAAGTATAAAGACTTGTCTGTTTAAATTCAGTCTGCATTCTCCATAAAAACATCAGTTCATGTGATCTCAATGAAAACTGGAAATGACAGTGCTGACTGAATTTGAATTACTTAGAAATGATAACCTTCATGGTTGTAATTACTATTTTAAAAATTTTGTTATAAAATGTCAGCATCACACACACACAGCATACGTACATGTATTGTTACTTGCAGGCAGCAGAGTTTCCTAACACTAAATATCAAGAATAAAATCAATGCCTAGTTCAGTTTTAATAGCTTCAATCCACTTCTTACGTAAAAACTTTGCAGCATTAGCATAACCACCTCTAACAGCAATAAATGATTTCAAAAACTTTGTACAGTGATCTTGAACTTCTGATGTTTCATCCATAAAGTTAAAACTAGCCTTGAACTCTCCAATGAACTTTTCCATGCTACGAGTCTCTCTGACTTCATCACTAATAAGCTCAGAGGCAAACAATTGACTACCAAGATCTGAGAGAGACATTTTAAGATCATTAAGGCGAGCATAGTGAGATACAAGAACATCATTAATGATTTTCTTAACTTTATCAACATCAACAGTAGCTGGTACACCTAATAGAGGTCAAAGGTCAATAACATACAAACTATACATAAACACACACATTGCTACTTACTAGCTCCCCCAGTGGATCCAGTGGATGATGCAGTAGCTTCAGTAATTATTGTATTGGAGGAGGAGGCAGTAGGATCTGATTAATATTAAATAAACAAACAATTGAAATGATTTATCTATTACTTGTTGTTCTCAGTGATCTACGAATATAGAATATAAGTGGACGAACTACACCTTCCAGTGGTACGGAGTAATTTAGTGTAGGAACAGCATCAGGTGATCCATACACTGATATTGGACAAGATGGAGGAAGAGGATAATCTTTATCTCCAAAATTATTAATATCATCTTGATACAACTGAAATAAAAAGCAATATGTTGCATGTAAAATACACAGTTATAACATACCCTGCAAGGCTTAATGTGAGGTTTAATACTCCATCCAGTAAATGGCTCATCTTGTGGAGCATTTAAATTCAATTCAACATAACCATCAGGAGATGCAATACGGAAGTAAGCATAAGGTCCTCGTTTAGCTTGTGGATATTCGTTCTTAATAAACTATATAGAAAATATCTGATAGATAAACCAGTGATGAGTTATAGTGAGTTACCTCAAGAAGTGCATTTAATTTCTTAGCTGAAGTGAATGTCACTAAATCTCCTGCATCATGATCTTTCTCATAATAAACCAGTCCAGCATAATTTGTAGCCTCTTTCACACCAGTGGAGTGTATTCCTATAAGTAATAGACACAATATAGTATGATTAATAGAGCTAGTGTATGCACTTACTATCTTTAGAATCAGACCCTGGTTTATCCAATACTTCAGTTTCATTATTACTCTCAAATGCAGCAACAGGTGATGCCAAGAGACTAGCAATTGATTCTGTACTAACCAGTTTGCTATTCTCATCAATTTGCTCCTTATCTTCCTTTCCCTTCATTGTTTCGACATGCACAGGATCTTCTTGTCCTCCCTTTGGCTGTTGAAGTTCCAATGGTTCTGGTTGGTCCTGTGACTCTCTCTCTCCTTCTTGTTGGTCTCCTCTTTTCCTTTGAAGGTCTCCTTCCTGTTGCTGTTCATCTTGTGACTGTGATTGCTCTCCTTTCTGCAACTGAGCTCTTTGATTCTGCTGCCCTTGTTCCTGTTCCTCTTGTTCCTCCTCTCCTTGTTGTCCATTGGTTTGTTCATTAGCTCCTGGTTGCTGTTGCTGGGCTAGTACTGTCAGTGCATCTCCTCCTTGTTGCTGCTGTCCTTCTTGTGTCTGTGATTGTTCCCCTTCTTGTGACTGCTCTCCTTGGGTTTTTGGGTTAACTACTGGTTGTTGTTGAGGGACTAGTGCATTTCCTCCCTGAACTGGTACTATACCTGCTCCTTGAGATCCTGTTCCTTGTTGCTGCTGACCTCCTCCTCCTCCTCCTCCTCCTCCTCCAGTCATAGATACTATTAGCAATCCCA
>NW_003546630.1:3043-8819 GCF_000090795.2 Amphimedon queenslandica | reverse complement strand
GATACTATTAGCAATCCCAGTATGCACACCAAACAGAAATCTTTACGCTCAATGAATCCATATCCACCATCAGAGTTAAACTCTCCTCCCTCAACTATTGCGAAGTGGTAAGGAAGACTGGGTGTGCTCACGGGAGCTATAGCAAACTTTAAATATTGTGCAAGATCTGGTTGTCCTGTTAAATCAATGCAATGCTGTATCTCTAACTTGAGTTGTTTAAGGAGAGGCTTTGAGAGTGATACTGCATACACAGCACTCACTAGGACAGTATTAGGAGGAAACTGGAACTGTCCTCCTACAAGAGCAACCACTGCTGCTTCTACTGTCTCAGAGGACAATAGGCTTCCTTCTTGTACTCCAATCCTTAGACCATATTTCTCCCAATTCATCAGTTGAGGTTTGTCTCCTTGAATTAAGAACAGCTTCTTCTCTGCTACCTGGACATCACTCAGGCATTCCAAATTATCTATCAATTGTATAAAATATATAATTCATATAATAACACCTACCCATTGAAGGAATCAAGTAGTTAAATTGTAATCCAATAGAATTGCATGCAGTTTCTTTGATAAAATGTTCCTCCAAGGATGTAATTTTCTTTTGTAGTTGCTCCTTCTCCTTCATTAGTTTGGAAGTATACAATTCATTATCAGCTACTTTGCTTTTAAGTTCTACTTTAAACATTGATTTTCCTCATGATAACAATATTCTCACCATCAGTGATCTGTTTCTCATTACAATATTGCTCCTCCCTTTTTTCCTTCTCTTCCTCCAAGTCAGTTATATGTACTTCATTAACAACAACTTTCGTTTTTAATTCTAAAAAGGAATATTCTTTCACATAACATGCACATTGCGCACATGGTAACCTTTAGTGATTTGTTTCTCCTTGAGATACAGTTCTTCTACTTTTTTCTTCCTCAATATCTTCTACATTAATAGATCTCATCTAATATTATGTACTCATGATGATACACTAACCACTAAGAACCTGTTTCTCTTTGTGTAACTGTACCTGTGCTTTTAACACCTCTTCCAATTTATTATTATCATCAACTTTAGCTGAATTTGAAACATAGTCATACAATTAATCACAATTGAATTAATATCAATGTATTGTATATCCTTAAATAGAAGCCAAATGTGAATAAATGCTGGGGTAGCAATAGAATTGAACTATAAATGTGCGAATCTTGCCTGTGAGTAACTCAGTGCTCTTGTGGATACTGCCTGAAGCTGCAGTAGTCAAAAGCATGAGGTCACGGGTTCAAATCTCGCTCTGTGCCAAATTTTTTTAAAAATATCTTTTCGAGGACCAAATACTATTTTAGGAAATAGACGCCCGGGCTTTTATTTAAGGAAATACGGTATACAAATAAAATGTATGAATATATACCTTGTTTATTGGTTTCAGCCAGCTTTTGATGCAATAACTGGATGTATCTCTGTAGTTCAGCTTCCTTCTCTGTGGGATATTCTACTACCTGATCCATCCACCATGTTCTGGTCTTGCTGTACGATTCATACTTTTCTTGATATTTCTTACTACCGAGATCATTACCATCCAGTACTGACTGTACTATCCACTCACCAGCTTCATACACTAAATAAGAAGAACAAGACGTTCAGTTACAGAGTAACAACCCCCCATGCATCGATTATCTAACAATAAGTTTACTCTTATCTTACCAAATTCAACTATCATTGTTAGTCTATTAGTATCAGTGATATGTGTATTCTCTCCTCCAAAAATGTTCAATTTTAACTCAACAAACCCTCCAACAATTACTAGCCACACACAGTTTGATGACATTGTGACTGCTGTGAGTGAGTGATCGTATCTAGCAGTAACTGATTCAGGTAGAGAAATCTATAGACAATCATTGATACATTTTTATAAATTACAGTCTATCTGAAATTTTTTACTACGACTTTCATTTTGCAAAAATTAGATCACATATCTCATTTTATGCCACATTCAAATATCGTATAGCGGAAAATTTTCGTGGCTCAAAAATTTCACAAATCCGTTCAAAAATCAATTTCATGTCTTTAATTTTCATGGTTTTCTAATTTTCGGCCATCTTGAACAGTATTAAATCCATTTTTTGTGAATTTTGAAAAAAAAACACGAAATCCACAGAAATTTTGGGGCACAAAATTTTCTGCTACACAGTAATACATGACACAATCTTATTACATAGAAATTAAATCACAATTTTCTAAAGTATAAATTTCCAAACATGCACATGGTAATCATAGTAGCAACATTTCCTCCAATATTAATTGCACAATTACAATACTGACATACATACATGTACACATACCTTCTTACAACTGAACTGACCAGTAGTGATATTATTAAGTAATAAACATTCAGTCATTAGTTGATTGTGAATATCTCGTCCACCAATCACGACTAGTGCAGGTGAGGTAGAGATGCTATTGATAATTGCACTGGCATGATCACTTCTCTTCATAAGCCAGAGTCCCTTACCAGATACTGATCCTTCTTTAATACTCTCCCAATGCTTAAAAAATTAAAAAACAAGAACAAAGAATAAGATCACAATTTGAGAGTGTACAGCATTATTCAGACCATGCAGGTTATTCCTAAGATTGTTTTCACCCATAAACTACTATATTAGATTTATAAAAGTGATGCATGCTTCTTACATTGCATCTATAAACTAGACCTGTTTTATCAGTCCATTGTTGAACCACCTCCATTTGAACAAATCCAACTGAGTCAGGATACTTCATTATTTCCCTATCTATGTTTTTCCAAAGACAATAAGCCTATATACATGTAACTGTGACAATCTGTAGAACCAAGTTTCGCTATTGTATGGAGTAATATCATATACTAAATTAACATATTCTTCATTGTTTTTGTTATTAATTTGTTGCTGTAGATAATGTGTATATAAAAAAATCGAAGGAATAAATAAGCCACGGCTCCCATCAGTCCCATGCCACTTTGATGAAATGTGGACACGATGAACATTAGTTTTATCAAATAATCATGCCATTTTGTACCTAACATTTTCACTTTGCACGTTGTCCATACATTCATTTCAAAAATTAAGATTAAGATGCTACTAGCAACCAAACCACTCTTATGCTTTTGTTGAATGCAGATACATTAGTATGGCCATGTAAAAACGACAATCATCAAATAAAGTTTTGAGCTTTCCTCACAGCAAGACACAATTACCATGCATATAGCAGTTTTTTTGAGGATAACAAATTTTGCAAATTTCGCTGATTTTTCAAAATTTGCAAAATTAAATTCCTTGAAAATCAATTTAATACAGTACAAGATGGCAGAATAGTGGAATTTACAAAAAATTAATTCTGCAAACTTCCAAATACAAGTCGATTGCGAAAATTATTATTCTCGAAAAAGCTCCTCGAAAAAGTGCCACTATACAGTACTATTTAAGGATTCGTACAGTGTTTAAAAAAATAATTAGATATACATATACAAGGAAGCGAAAACAATCTTAGGACATTTTAAAACTGGTAGCTATATAAATTAATTTTTAAAAATATTAATAACTTACTATGGTCTTATGTGTCACATTAAATATGTGCACATTATTAGTAGGTGTACCAAGGCCACCATAATACCCCCTTCCATAAGTAACAGCTCCTCCAAAGATTATTCCTTTATTTCCATTTATTTTGTTGAATGTAAAATAACTAGTTGGAGGAGAACATTGTCCACTGACAGATGGAACAGTGAATTTTCCTAAAATAAAAACAATAATAAATTAACCAGACTTGGGTCAAATACAACGTGGAAGTACATGTATTTAAATACAAATACAAATACTGTACAAAAACAAAAATACAAATACAAATACAAATACTGTTTTCAGCTTTGTATTTAAATACAATTACAAATACTGCATACATGTATTTCAATTACAAATACAAATACTTTCTTCTCAAGTATAGACAGTTATTAACTACGTAGTTTTATGAATTAATCAATCAAGTAAATTGAAAGCCTCTTTTCATTATGCATGCATGTATAATCAATAATATTTAGTTATAGTCATGTATTGCATTTAGTGAACGTTAGTGTTTCAAAGTTTTGTCACTCAAACAGCATCTTCATCCACATTAAAGTATTTTAAAGTATTTTGCTGTATTTTGAAATACTTCCCTGCTGTATTTCAATTGCAAATACAAATACTTCCTGTTGCAAAAACTCAAATTACAAATACAAATACAAATACTTTCAAAAGTATTTAAATACGACTAATTACAAATACTATTTGTATTTGACCCAAGTCTGAAATTAACCATTACCATCATTTAATTAAGCACACTTCAAGATAGGGTTAGGGTAAAGCACTAAGAACTTAAGGTTACGGGATACCTTTTTGACCGCAAATGTTTTAATCCTTAAAATTAAAAATGTAATTTTAGAAGTAGGCGGGGCCTCACGAGTAAGAATTAGCATGGCTATAGACCACCCTAGGCGTGAATTGGAAAAGTTATGAATTTCATTAATTTTATATACGGTATCTGCCCACACATTATAATTGGCCGCCATTTTGGTTGGCAAGTTTATTATGGAAGTCAATGGAGGCACGAAGAAAATGCCTCACTTACCTGCTGTAGCTCTATCAATAGCTAAAAAGCGCTTGTTATAAGAAAGAACAGCTGCCTATAAGCTTCTCCTGTCAAGGATTTGGTCAAATTTGCTCCAGAATTCTTAATACAGGTTTGTTTTTATGCCGGCCCGTTTGTTCTCCATTGAAAGTTGCCAACCAAAATGGCGGCCGAAATTTATTTCATCCCAAACCACGCCTTACAACCGTAAAAATTTCTAATAATCTTCCTACGCATTCGATTCTCGCCTAGGGTGGTCTATACTAGATCTATGATTTGCTGGCAGGCTCTGTGCTGCCCTACTTCATAAGGAATAGAGTGATAAGTTTTACCTGTTGCAAGCTATATATACAGGTAAGAAGAAATATATTATAGTACACAATGACATTTAAGATTAAATAGGTTACTCTTTGCACAAGATAGTTACAAGTTTATATAACACTCCTCCCAGCTCTTTGGATCACTTTGCCATTGCTCAGGTTCTCTTATCATTCCATTCAGTGGAGCAGCAAGTTGAGGTAAGAGAGCTGTAAAGTAAAATGTTCTCAGTTTAGTTATGGTTGTTTCCCAAAATTGCCTATCAAATGAAATTCTTTGCACAAATAGATCCTTTTCTGTACTAACAACAAAATCACACCAGAATGTGTCTGTACAGAACATAGCACCTTGAACTTGATAATAATAGTTGTGTGTTTTTTTTAATTGAATTGTTTCATTTTTATCTTTTTTCAAACAGAAATCTGATGCCTCTGCTGCTTCTAATATTGTCGAATCTTTATATTTAAATGGGTTTTTAATTTCAACTAACCCTGAACTTGGTGTTGCGCTTGGATCATTTACTAATCCATCTGGGCTAGCTGCTAACCAATGATGCTTCTTATGAATGACCAGTCCGCTGTCATTACAAGTTGCCAAAGGTGATTTTGCTTTCAGTTTTTGTATGTATTTTTGACGTGCGTGTTTTTCTTGTTCATTTCTCCATCTTGTGGCTGAATTTCCCCTAAATGTACTGTACAATTTGAATTTTACCACTTTTTCAACTTTTGTTTTTGATCTCCTTTTAGCAATTTGGCCAATTAAAGAGGATGTGATTCTTTTTCGTCTCTCTGCTTTCCATATGTTACTTGTAGTATCATCTCCCTCACCTTGA
>NW_003546630.1:0-1311 GCF_000090795.2 Amphimedon queenslandica | reverse complement strand
CAGATGAGTATATTGGTTGATCTGTATCACATGATCACAATAGACAGAATTTTGAAGCACTCATGAATTGAGTTTACAATAAATTATTTACAATTATGTCTGGATTGAATATTAGATGACTTTTAATTTATATGTTTACAGAAGATTAGAAATACTTTCAATTAAAGTTACTTAATAACATTTGCAGTGCTAGCTATGCATACCGGATGATTGAAGAATTATTTCACTGATGTTCAAATAAAATTATTTCCCTAATGTCCAAATAAATGTTAATTGTAGTGATGTCAAATAGCATGACCTCTCTACTCTACATCTAGCAGGTTGCTGACCACATCAAAGGTACAGACCAATATTTAATATGCACTTTGTTTAAGGAAATACTTATAGATCTACTAGAAGGAAAAAATGAAGCTGCTGGCTATGTTGTGTTTTTCTTGTCTCTATTGTTAGTTGTATAAAATTGCATGATCTAATATTCTCATTCATTTTCAACTTTAGGTGTCAATGCTGCTCAAGGGCTGGAGCAAGAGTGTACTAGATTCATGAGTCAATCACTGGTCAGATACAGAGCAAAGAATTTAAAAAGTAGTGCAATTGGAAGTCCCTTAACTGAGGCAGTCAGAGTCTTGCAAGAGTACCAGTTCAATTGTTCATCTACTATAACCAGTCTTATATTGGGGATTGATATAAGAGCAGGTCATAGACTTCTTCCCAGTGTTCAGGTCTTTCGAAAAATTGGTGGCAGCAGTCAATATGACCTAGTGATTGGAAGTGAGAGAGTTATCTATTATGGGACTAGTAATGTCAGTACCAGTGGAGTGTTTGAATATCCACTCAATCCTCCTGTACCAGTAATGAGTGGAGACCTGCTAGCTGTATCACAACCATCTCCAGCCTTTAGCATAGCTAGAGTGCATTACATTGATAATGTTCCAGGAGTCAGATTCAGTAGCAGCCAACATGCATTTGGCACTAGAAGTGGTGTCAACTTAAACAACTCTTTAATCACCAATCAGTTGATCTTAGTTTATCCAGTAACAGGTATATTTATAATGCATTATCATTGTAGTATAATTAATACATATTACTATCATTAGATGGATACTGTGTTAACAGTATCAATTCAATCACTCCTTCAATTGTTAGAGAATATGGTTTTAAAGTTCACCAATCACAAATTTTTTCCAGTAGACGGCAGTATTTATATCCTGACATGCTCTTCTCTTGCAATGGATCAGTTACTAAATTCACTTTCGTTAGTAGTGGATCAGAAAAACAATCAGGATGCTTTGGTGGAATTCCAGATATGGC
>NW_003546629.1:95478-97003 GCF_000090795.2 Amphimedon queenslandica | reverse complement strand
TTAATTGCTATTAGTTAGAGTGTTTTTTCTCTCCTTCTCTCTCCTCACCTGTTGTACTGATAGTTCTGATATATTTGACATTATCTTCTTTGTCAGTTCCCTCAGTTCGGACTGATAGTGATTCCCTTTTGTTCCAACCTGGAATGTAGTTTCTTTCCTTGCTTCTACTTTCTTTTGTGTCCTGCCTAGCAACCTCTGGATCTGTTCCATTAGCAGCTCCTTCTCTAGCAGTTGATGTTCACGCTCAGATAGTTGAACCTACAAGAAATACATTAGAATATGATATTAAATGTTTATGTACTCTAGTATATATATTGATGTCCTTGTGCGGTGTAGAAAGTTTGAGCTGATTCCGACTTCAATTTTTGAAGTTACAGTTATTTTTAAAAATGCCAAAATTAGCCCATGGTTTTACCTAAAAAATGGCTCCAAAATCACTAAAAATTTTTATCACATTTTTGATAGAGAAAGTTTGAACTGATTCCGACTTCAGTTTTTCTAGTTATGGCCATTTTAAAAATTGTTTGATTTTTGAAAAAAATCACTGTACTATAGCCCATAGTTTTTTTCTGAAAAAAACTGACTAAAGCTTTTCAAGTTGCAACCTTTTTTAAAGCATTGTTAGTGTACCCATGCATACTTCAGTACATATACATGTACTACCTGTAGTTTCTGTACTCTTTCTCTTAGTTCCTTACAGGACGGATCCTTTCCTGCTAATAGTCTAACCCTCTCTGGGTTCCTGGCATCACACATCTCCTCCTCCAAACACTTCAATGACTCCTTCATTGATAATAACTGCAAGAAACAATGAAATAATAATACATGAATAAAAGCAATACAAAATAAAATATAGCATGCATGTACATATACATACTACATAGCTGTAATTTTGTAAATTATAATTAATTAATAGAATTTTAGTAATTGGCAATGGCATGTGCATAACGGCATTTTTTAAAAATTTTGAACACTCACTTCCAAAAATCCCTTTTAATTATATCTAGAGCAACATGTACATGCATGGTATTATGTTAATCAATTATCATTTACATGTAGGTACATGTACAAGTACATGCATGTATAGCACATCTCGATCAATTTAAATTTGCAACTGTAATTCTGTTAACCATTCACAATGTAATCATGCATACATACATGTACATGTACTTGTAAAAAAACAATGCAAATTGCATTAAACCATCAAGGTCCAGCATGAATGCTATTTACACATTAGATGTATATGTACATGTACATGTATTTTTACCATGTTCTGGTGTAACGTTAGTTCTCTCTCTAGTTCTTCTTTCTCTCGTAACTGATCACAATTAATCTTAATCTCTCTCTGGAGTCTAGCAAGCATTGATAAATCATTTTTAATAATAAACTTGTAGTACAAATTTGTCAGATTTGTACAAGTACAAATCTGGAAATTCTAAGAAAAATTTTAATTATGCATGCACTGCTGCACTTGTATCCTGTACATGTCTTTCTAATTTGTTCAAGTACATGCACTAGTTACATA
>NW_003546629.1:91675-93888 GCF_000090795.2 Amphimedon queenslandica | reverse complement strand
TCAGTAGCTCCTGCAGTGTCTCCTCTGGTCAGTATTATGTGTCTGATGACTGCAGTTCAGTTACTCAGTCACCTTGTAATCCTTTATCAGTGTATGCTGGGGATATGTCTCAATACAATAACACCATCTTCTACTTCATTGGAACTAGTACCATTAACTTTAATGTCACAATGGACTCAGTACAGAATATAACTCTATATGGGCTGGACCAATCTCCTACTTTTCATTGCTCATATGTGTTTATAGCAATCAATACCAGCAGTCATGTCAGTTTCAGTAATATATCATTCCAACAATGCAACATAGATTTTCAATTTTCAAGTAACATCACAATTATTGGTTCTATTTTTAAAAACTCCATAATTGCCAGCCTCCTTAATGTTTTTGATAGCATAATAACATCTTCAGCTTTTGATAACGTTACTGAAGCTCTACTTATTTACTATTATCCACCTCCAGTGTGTTACAATGAATTACACCATTTCTCATTAACACTGACTAATGTTACTGTGACTAATGGCATCATAGGGTTTCGTATGTATCATGGTGCCTCATATAATGTATCAGTTACCCTTGATAATGTGAATATCATCAATTCCAATTATGGTATTTCTCATTATTTTACTGAATCTCTTTTTTCTCTGCATATTACTAATCTATCAGTGGGAGGATTGTCTTCCTTGTTTTTCTCAAAATGGCTGCAATTTAAAAATTGTAATATTAATGGTGTTAAATTACAATCAACTATTGTAATTGAAGACTCCCAAATTCACAACAATTTAAATGGAATAATCTTTGCATTATTTCAAGATTACTTTCAATTAGATAACCATCATATTGTCATTACTGTTAAGTCATGTTCAATACGTGACAATGATTATGGTTTATCCATTAACGGAGGCTTCTCAACATCAGCTCATATCAGTGTTATAGATACTGAACTTGTTGGAAACAAAGGAAATGAAATAGTAGGATGTCTTTCTATCATTTTTAATAACATTACTGTTACAAATAGTCAATCAACAGGACTGGTGGTTATAGCATCTGTAGTAACTGTAGAAAATAGAGTAGTATTTAAGAATAATACTGGAGTAGTTGGAGGAGGAGTGGCAATAAATGGTTCATCTGTTGTGGCCCTATCACCATCAGCTAACTTGGAGTTTATTGATAATCATGCAACTTATAAAGGAGGAGGAATTTATTTTGTTAAGGAAATTCAGAGTCAATTTGATTTCATTTCTGTTTTACATCAAATTGCTACACCTCTTAAGTGGTATAGTGCCTTTGTATTTAAAGGCAATACTGCTGGAGTGGCTGGAAATGATATATATGGATTCAATTCTATATTCGAATATTTTTCTGCCTCAGCATTGGCAAATCTTTCAACATCAAGTGATGCAAGTGCATTTGCTCTTTGTGATCCTGACAGTGATGAAACCACACCAATATGGTATGATAATGAGCAACAAAGAGTTTTTCCAGGTCAACCACTGAAATATAATGTTGCTTTATTTGGACGCACTTTTGATACAAACTCATATAGTCTTACTGATGGGAGAATAACAATAGAAATTAATGGAACAATAGTAATAGACAAATACATTAATAATTGTTCACTGATTAAGTTCACAACAAAATATATCAACCATTATGGAAAACACAACATTACACTCATTGTCACTACTGATACATCATATAGCACTAAATTGAGTATTCCCTTTATTCTTAATGAGTGTCCTATTGGTTTCAGTGTAAACAGTTCAGGTGTTTGTGATTGCAGTGTTTCAAGAGAGAATGTGACATGTGATATAAATACCCTAGACATTACACACAATGGTCTACTGTGGATTGGAACATATCATACCAGTACACCTTTCAATGATAATGAAACCAATCCTAATGCATGCATTATCAATGAGGACTGTCTCCTCTATTGTTCTCCTAATCCTGTTACCTTTCAGTTCAATCACACTGATACTCAATGTGTGGATAATAGAGGACACAGAATGTGTGGATCATGTACAGAGGGACACAGTCTACTAATGGGATCAAACAAGTGTGGACAATGTCATAATAATTACATGATGATAGCTTGGATTGCTCTGTTTGCAGTGATGGGTGTACTACTTGTGGTTCTACTCATTGCTCTCAATTTAACAGTATCAGTGGGTACATTCAATGGTCTATTGTTCTATGCTAACATGTCAAGTATA
>NW_003546629.1:89818-91665 GCF_000090795.2 Amphimedon queenslandica | reverse complement strand
TCTCTACCTGTGGATCATTATCATTATCATTATACAATTGTGTAGGAGATATGGTAAGATATCAAGACTGATGGGGTCTCATGCTGTTCCTGTTCTATCTACACTCTTCCTTCTCTCATATACTAAACTAGTACGTACTATTGTTATTGTACTACACAAGCGTGAGGTAACTCTTCACTGTAGAAATGAGTCAGTAAGATCAGTTAGTTTATGGTATGAGGATCCTACTGTTGAATATGCTAAAGGGAAGCATGCTGGACTATTTGGATTTGGCCTATTGGTGTCTGTTTTCTTTGTCATACCATACACACTGTTCCTTTTACTTAATCCTTTTTACGAAAGGTATCTTTCAAATTTAAAACTTTTAAAGAAAATTTGGGATCGTTTCAAGCCTATTATTGATGCTTATAGTGGTCCAATGAAAGATGACTATCGGTTCTGGCCTGGTCTACTGCTAGTGGCTAGGATACCAGTACTATTATCAGTTACCTTAGTTGACAGTTTCATTCAGTCACAGCACTTCCTATTAACAATGCTATTGACAGTGTTAGCTATTGTGCTATCATTAGGTCATTGTTTTCGTGGAGTTTACAAGAAAAGAATGAACAATGTACTTGAAGTTTGGTTCTTGTTTAACTTGTGTATCATGGTTGGTCTATCTGTAGCTTTTACTGATGAGAGTAAAGTATTGATCTGGTACAATACCTGTTTATCTGTTTTTATTTTTAGTTTTATTTTGATTGTTGTTTATCATCTTTACCTGCAGTTATCACACATGAAATGCTATGATGCTCTAATTAAGAAGTTATTCAAGAAACAAGATGAAGATGACGAACCTCTTTTAGATGTCACTGAATCACATCTAACTGTTGATCAACAAATGAGAGAAATTGTACCAAGTTCTACTGATGTTAGACTCAGTGATAGTCGTGAATCAGTTGTCGATTTGTTTTAATCATAATCTTTAGTAATTTTTGCTCTCACATTAATTAAATATCTTAGCTATTTAGAAGCAGTATAATTACTATAAATTGAATTACTATAATTACTAACAATACTTCCTGTGCATATAATACACAGTAACATACATACACATTAACAGTACATAAAAACAGCATAATAAATTAAATTCATGGATCATTCTGCTCCATGGTGTCTCATATTAGCTCCTCCTCCTATACCTCCATTTGCCCCCTCAGTCTCCAGTTATAATTTTACGGCTGCATATCACGTACCATTATACTGCAGCATGTTAAATTCAATGTACAAGTACATGTATTAAGTAATTTTGTCTACTTTAAATCTACATGTAAATGGTTTCTTATTTTATTGAATAATTATAACTTAATAAAACCAGTCACTAAATGTCAATCGGAGGTAGGTGTGGTTTTCTGATGTGTCGTATGTTGGCCCCAGGTTGAGTGGGTTTGAAGGGGGCATGGTTACCATAAGGTTTCGGAAGAGGTAAGTCTGTCTCGCTGTCAGGTATGTAAGCATTGGGACGTGGCGAGGCTGTAGTGTAGACTCCATTGGGTAGCTCACGACCTTCATCTTGTAAGGACTGAGAGAGAGGGAGGGGGACAGTGTATTAGTAATTGAATTTATTTAAAATAAGTTGAACACACAGAGACACATGGCTAGACTAGTATAGAAAAAAACATAGACACAGATCCATCCACCATACATACCCTGTATACATGTATGTGTAGAGTATACAGTAACTGTTAATACATTTTCATTCTTCAAAAGTAAAGGCCAAGTCCAAAGTTTATGAATACATGTACATGTAGATTGCATACACCAAGTAACATTGTACATTGTACTTTGGACCATGTACATATTATCAA
>NW_003546629.1:88620-89808 GCF_000090795.2 Amphimedon queenslandica | reverse complement strand
CATGACATGTGTATAATGGCACATTTTTTATTTGGGACACTCACTCCCAAAAATCCNCTTTTAATTACATGTAGATTAACATGTACATGCATGGTATTGTGTTAATTAAAATATGCATAACTATCATTTAGGTACATGTACATGTAGTCTATGTACATGTACATCCATCTTAATTAATTTAAAATAGCACCTGTAATCTTATTAACCTTAGACATAAAATCAATATTATTTGTGATGATGCATACATAAGTGTACAATGAACATGTAAATTCCATTAAACCATTAAGATCCAGTATTTTAATGCTATTCATGTACATGTACATGTATATTGTGTTTCATTACCATGTTCTGGTGTAGCGTTAGTTCTCTCTCTAGTTCTTCTTTCTCTGGTAACTGATCACGATTAATCTTAATCTCTCTCTGGAGTCTAGCAAGCTGAGAGAGACAAGAAAAATAGATAAAAAATAAAATAAAAGTCTTATAATATTATGATTGCTGTTGGTATATAGTACCTCCATTTTAAGGAACTGTAATTCTTCCTCTTTTTCAGCTAGCTTAGCAATTCCCTGCTGTGTTATTGTAGCTAAAAAATAAAATAAAAAATCATGTAATTATTATTACTGTACTGTACACATAGTCATATACATGTACATGTACATGTGCATGTTCTTGTACCTTGTACATTAATCTTCTCATGGAAGACACAGACTTCTTCATTCCTCTCTATAAGCTGGAGTCCAGTGTCATTCCTGCTCTGAACCACTTGCTCATAATACTGACAAAGCTACAAATGTACAATAAATGAAAACACTTAATAAATAAATAATAATATTAATAAATAGAATAATAAATGATTAATAAATAATCAATAGATTAATAATAAATTAATAAATAGAATATAAATATAGACTTAAGGTGGGTTCACACTATTACGCTAATCCTCACTTAATTACATTTACATGTACATTGACATGTAAAACATGCACAAAAAGTCAATCAAATCACCCACACTTTTAATTAAAAATTAATGGTGTGCTGGCCTAGCATCATATTGTTGTACATGTACATGTATTTTTTACCATGGTGTAATGTTAGTTCTCTCTCCAGTTCTTCTTTCTCTGGTAACTGATCACGATTAATCTCCCATTTTGAGTAAACTGCAACAATGCAATTACTGCACTGATCCAT
>NW_003546629.1:80824-87907 GCF_000090795.2 Amphimedon queenslandica | reverse complement strand
GCAGCTTGTATAGGGCTGTTGGATACTCTCTTTATATTATGTACTCTTGATATTATACATGTACATTTACTATTGTATTACATGTACATATACATTGTTAACATTTAAATATCAATTCTCTCTCCCTATCAGCTAACATACCATGTCATTATCAGATGATGATATTTTGTTCAATGTCTTCTGATAGGCTTTCACTATTTCATTAGTTACTTCATCATCAGGGGGTTCCCCTGCCTCTAGCTTCTTGTAAGCTCTTTCAAGTTGAGTCTCCTTCTCACTTACCACTTGACTCAGGTGAAGTGCCAACGCCTATAAATTAATATACATGTACATGTACAACATTAAATACATGTATAAATAAATTAGACCAAGGTTTCCTACACAAATGTAGCTAAACAGCATGAGCTTCATGAGCTGACAAGCAGTAAAGTGTAATAACATAGATACCGTATAGCGGGTTTTTTTCAAGGATAATAAATTTCACGAATGACCTGTATCCGGAAGTTCACGGAATTAATTTTCGCGAATTTCCACTAATCTGCCATCTTGTACTGTATTAAATTATTTTCAAGGAATTTAATTTCGTGAATCGTGAAAAAATCCGCAAAATTCGCAAAATTTGTTATCCTTGAAAAAAACACGCTATACGGTAATGCTTTTGGAGTAGCTTTAAAACTTGAATTTTGATGGCAATCCAGCTGTTTCAATAGTGACTTCATGAATATTATTAATATTAACTGCTATAATTTAGAGTATGTTTTTCTCTCTCCTTTCTCCTTCTCCCTCCTCACTTGTTGTACTGATAGTTCTGATATATTTGACCTTATCTTCTTAGTCAGTTCCCTCAGTTTGGACTGATAGTGATTCCCTTTTGTTCCAACCTGGAATGTAGTTTCTTTCCTTGCTTCTACTTTCTTTTGTGTTCTGCCTAGCAACCTCTGGATCTGTTCCATTAGCAGCTCCTTCTCTAGCAGTTGATGTTCACGCTCAGATAGTTGATCCTAAAATAAATACATTAGGATATGATATTAAATGTTTATGTACTCTAGTAGATATATATTGATGTCCTTATGCTGTGTAGAAAGTTTGAGCTAATTCCAACTTAAATTTTTCAAGTTACGGCTATTTTTAAAAATTGGCCAAAATCTGAAAAACACCCTGTACTATAGCCCATGGTTTTTTCCAAAAAATGGCTCCAAAATAACCCCAAATTTTTATCACATTTTCTAATACATATTGATGTCCTTATGCTGTGTAGAAAGTTTGAGCTGATTCCAACTAAAACTTTTCAAGTTACAACCTTTTTGAAGCATAAATTAAAAGGAACATTGTTAATGTACATCGTGTACTATAAGCATACTTCAGTACATGTACATGTACTACCTGAAGCTTCTGTACTCTTTCTCTTAGTTCCTTACAGGATGGATCCTTTCCTGCTAATAGTCTAACCCTCTCTGGGTTCCTGGCATCACACATCTCCTCCTCCAAACACTTCAATGACTCCTTTGTTGATAATAACTGCAAGAAATAGTGCAATGATAGGACATAAGTAAAAACATTACAAAATAAAATATAGCATGCACGTACATGTACATGTACAGCTGTAACTTTGTAAATTATGATGAATTACTAAAATTTTAGTGATTGGCAGTGGCATGTGCATCATGGCATATTTACATGTATATTATTTTGGACACTCACAGCTAGAAATCCCTTTTAATTACATGTAGATTAACATGTACATGCATGGTATTGTGTTAATTAAAATATGTACATGTATAACTATCATCTACCATTTAGGTACATGTAGTGTATGTACATGTACATCCATCTTAATTAATTTAAAATTGCACCTGTAATTTTATTAACCTTTCACATGAAATGAGTTATTTTTGATCATTCATATTGCATGTAATATTCATATTACAATGCAATATTGCATTAAACCATTAAGTTCCAGTATAAATGTTATTTAGACAATACACATGTATATTTGTACACGCGTGTACATGTATATGTATATTGTGTTTCGTTACCATGTTCTGGTGTAGTGTTAGTTCTCTCTCCAGTTCTTCTTTCTCTGGTAACTGATCACGATTAATCTTAATCTCTCTCTGGAGTCTAGCAAGCTGAGAGAGACAAGAAAAATAGATAAAGAAAAGTCTTATAATATTATGATTGCTGTTGGTATAGTACCTCCATTTTAAGGAACTGCACTTCTTCCTCTTTTTCAGCTAGCTTAGCAATCCCCTGCTGTGTTATTGTAGCTAAAAAATAAAATAAAAAATCATGTAATTATTATTACTGTACTGTACACATAGTCACATGCATGTACATGTAGCAACAAGCAAAGAAGCATATGTACATGTACATGTACATGTACATGTTCTTGTACCTTGTACATTAATCTTCTCATGGAAGACACAGACTTCTTCATTCCTCTCTATTAGCTGGAGTCCAGTGTCATTCCTGCTCTGAACCACTTGCTCATAATACTGACAAAGCTACAAATGTACAATAAATGAAAACACTTAATAAATAAATAATAATATTAATAAATAGAATAATAAATGATTAATAAATAATCAATAGATTAATAATAAATTAATAAATAGAATATAAATATAGACTTAAGGTGGGTTCACACTATTACGCTAATCCTTACTTAATTACATTTACATGTACATTGACATGTAAAACATGCACAAAAAGTCAATCAAATCACCCACACTTTTAATTAAAAATTAATGGTGTGCTGGCCTAGCATCATATTGTACATGTACATGTACATGTATTTTTTACCATGGTGTAATGTTAGTTCTCTCTCCAGTTCTTCTTTCTCTGGTAACTGATCACGATTAATCTTAATCTCTCTCTTGAGTCTAGCATATTTTAAGTAAACTGCAACAATGCAATTACTGCAATGATCCATAAAATAAATTATAGGTGTGGTCAGCACTTTGCAGACAAGTAAATAAAAACATTAAAAATTGAAAAGTAGTAGGATTAGATTGGAAAAAAGTAAAGAAACAAGAGGGTACTTGCAAACTGGTGTGATAAGAAATCCTACACCAATGCATGAAGAATATTATCCAAAAGCATTGTAATATAGAGTCATGATCATGTTCATTATTTGTTCTTATTATCTTTAGATGTTTCATAGTGACCATATCCTCAGGACTCATTGCATCATTTCTTAATTTATTATTAATTATTATTTCATTTATTTACAACTCTGTGTTGGTATCTATGCATGACCTTATCATACCGAGGGCCTACGGCGGCCCTCGGTATGATAAATGCCATAGATACCTCACCTCATTGTATATCTTTTACATAGATACTATCTTGGTGTATATAGGATCTATGATTTAAAAGAGACAGATAGTTTAGTTGCTCTTGCTTTCCCCAGTGCTGCCTGAAAATTTTTCAAAGAGGCTAAATCAAACTTTGAGCAACTGTACTGAGCTCGCAAACAAAAAAGAGATTAGAAAATTCCCACATATTTTTTAATCTAGGTACTTTTCTCTACCTATCAATGCTAATCTTGACCAAATAGAGTGAAACACAAAGATTTGGCTATAGGAAAAGTGGTTTGTTCTTGAAAATATTCAGACTTTTGCTACCATGGATTGGCTCAAAAACAACGGAGCTAAATAAATTACCTTTTATGACAACATACCGTAACTGTATAGTATCCGCCTACGCAAGTGTGGCGACTGGCGAGTCCAAAAAATTCCTAGTATGTACATGAAGTCATGAACACAGATTTGTACTACAAGTACAAATATGAAAATTCTAAGAAAAATTTTGATTATGCATGTACAGCTGCACTTGTATCCTGTACATGTCTTCCTAAAATTGTGATTTGTTCAAGTACATGCACAAATTTGAAAAATTCAATCCCCACACCTGTTTACATAAACCATATCTATGCATAAACCCCCACATGAATTAAGCAAAGCAGATACAATCACAATGTCACTATAACTAACTCTCCTTCTCTCCCCCTCTCTCTCTCCTCCTATATTGTAATTGAGGCATAATCCTTTTCTTTAATAATTGTTATTAATAAACCACATTATGCATACACACACACATACACAGTAATATTGAGGTTATGCACACTCATGACTAACCATATACCAGTAGAGCATTTATTCAATGTACAGTCATATAATGATAGAGTATGTCTGTGATTGTACACATAATGACTTATCATGTAAGTATGATTACCATGCAGTCCATAGTAAAGATGAGAGAATGGAGTAGGAGAGATATAGACTAAGAGAAACTGATTGAGTGAAGCAGATACTGACAAAGCAATAGCTGCACTACAAGTATGAGACTATATTATGTCAATTAATATTTCTTTAATTACCTCATCTTCTCTTCAAGGAATTTTATTAGATCATAAATTAAAGAATTAGTATAGATGATTAAAAATCCCATTTATAAAAAGTATAAATTTAGATGTTATCACAACTATGCATCAGATTTCCATATTTGGAGAACAAGAAGCCTATGTAAGTCATCACTCACAGCCTGCAAGTATACACTAGTCAGTCAGTACAGACAGTAGCTATGTCTCTCCTGTTAGTGGTTGTTCTCTTATTCTTCAGTAGCTCCTGCAGTGTCTCTTCTGGTCAGTATTATGTGTCTGATGACTGCAGTTCAGTTACTCAGTCACCTTGTAATCCTTTATCAGTGTATGCTGGGAATATGTCTCAATACAATAACACCATCTTCTACTTCATTGGAACTAGTGTCATTAACTTTAATGTCACAATGGACTCAGTACAGAATATAACTCTACATGGACTGGACCAGTCTCCTGCTTTTAATTGCTCAAATGTGTTTATAGCAATCAATACCAGCAGTCATGTCAGTTTCAGTAACATATCATTCCAACAATGCAACATAGATTTTCAATTTTCAAGTAACATCACAATTACTGGTTCTATTTTTCAAAACCCCATAAATTTCAGCCTCCTCAATACTTTTGATAGTAAGATAACATCTTCAGCTTTTGATAATGTTACTGAAGCTCTACTTATTTACTATTATCCACCTCCAGTGTGTTACAATGAATTACACCATTACTCATTAACACTGACTAATGTTACTGTGACTAATGGCTACTTAGTGTTGAATATGTTTCATGGTACCTCATATAATATATCAGTTACCCTAAATATCATCAATTCCAATTATGGTATTTTTCATTATTATGTTGAATCTCTTTTTTCTCTGTATATTACTAAATTATCATGGGGAAGATTTACTTCTGTATTTTTCTCAAATTGGTTGCAACTTGACTTTGATATGCATTCACTTTCACTGCCATCAAAATATTGCAATATTAAAAGTGTTGAATCACAATCTACTATTGTAATTGAAGACTCCCAATTTCTCAAAACTAGATATGGATTATCTTTAGCTATATTTAGAGATTACTTTCAAATAAGTAATTATCATATTGCTATTACTGTTAAGTCATGTTCAATACGTGACAATGATTATGGTTTATCCATTAGTGGAAGTTTATCAACATCAACTCATATCAGTGTTATAAATACTGAACTTGTTCGAAACAGAAAAAATACAATAGTAGGGTGTCGTTCTATCATTCTTAATAACGTTACTGTTACAAATAGTCCATCAACAGGGCTGGTGATTATATCCTCTGTAGTAACTGTAGAAAATAGATTAGTATTTAAGAATAATACTGGAGTAGTTGGAGGAGGAATGGCAATAAATGGTTCATCTGTAGTGGCCCTATCACCATCAGCTAACTTGGAGTTTATTGATAATCATGCAACTTATAAAGGAGGAGGAATTTATATTGATAAGGAAATACAAAATGAAATTGACTTGATTTCTTTTTTATATGATTTTACTACACCTCTTAAGAGGTATTATGCCTTTACATTTGAAGGCAATACTGCTGGAGTGGCTGGAAATGATATATATGGAGTTGATTCTGCATTGGAATATTTTGCTGCCTCAGCATTGGCAAGTCTTTCAACATCAAGTGATGCAAGTGCATTTGCTCTTTGTGATCCTGACAGTAATGAAACCACACCAATATGATATGATGAACAACAAAGTGTTTTTCCAGGTCAATCACTGAAATATAATGTTGCTTTATTTGGACGCACTTTTGATACAAACTCATATAGTCTTACTGATGGAAGAATAACAATAGAAATTAACAGAACATTGGTGACAGATAAATACATTAATAATTGTTCACTGATTCACTACACACCAAAATATATCAACCATTATGGAGAACACAACGTTACACTCAGTGTCACTACTGATACATCATATAGTGCTAAGTTGGGTGTTTCATTTATTCTTAATGAGTGTCCTATTAGTTTCAGTGTAAACAGTTTAGGTCTTTGTGATTGCAGTGTTTCAAAAGAGAATGTGACATGTGATATAAATACCCTACACATTACACACAATGGTCTACTGTGGATTGGAAAATATCATACCAGTACACCTTTCAATGCTAATGAAACCAATCCTAATGCATGCATTATCAATGAGGACTGTCTCCTCTATTGTTCTCCTAATTCTGTTACCTTTCAGTTGAATGACACTGATACTCAATGTGTGGATAATAGAGGACACAGAATGTGTGGATCATGTACAGAGGGATACAGTCTACTAATGGGATCAAACAAGTGTGGACAGTGTCATAATAATTACACAATGATAGCTTGGATTGCTCTGTTTGCAGTGATGGGTGTACTACTTGTGGTTCTACTCATTGCTCTCAATTTAACAGTATCAGTGGGTACACTCAATGGTCTATTGTTCTATGTTAATATTGTCAAGTTATATGAGCCAGTCTTTTCAAGGAAAGGAGCATTACCAGTCTTGACTCAAGTCATATCATGGATTAACTTAGACTTTGGGTTTGAGATATGTTTTTACAATGGTATGGACACTTATGCTAAACAATGGCTCCAGTTTGCTTTCCCTCTCTACCTGTGGATCGTTATCATTATCATTATACAATTGTGTAGGAAATATCGTAAGATATCAAGACTGATGGGGCCTCATGCTGTT
>NW_003546629.1:62360-80804 GCF_000090795.2 Amphimedon queenslandica | reverse complement strand
CTACTTAATCCTTTTTATGAGAAGTATCTTTCAAATTTTAATTTCTTAAAGAAATTTTGGAGTCGTTTCAAACCTATTATTGATGCTTATAGTGGTCCAATGAAAGATGAGTATCGGTTCTGGCCTGGTCTACTGCTAGTGGCTAGGATACCAGTACTATTATCAGTTACTTTAGTTGACAGTTTCATTCAGTCACAGCACTTCCTATTGTCAATGCTATTGACAGTGTTAGTTATTGTGCTATCATTGGGTCATTGTTTTTGTGGAGTTTACAATAAAAGAATGAACAATGTACTTGAAGTTTGGTTCTTGTTTAACTTGTGTATCATGGTTGGTCTATCTGTAGCCTTTACTGATGAGAGTAAAGTATTGATCTGGTACAATACTTGTTTATCTGTTTTTATCTTTAGTTTTATTTTGATTGTTGTTTATCATCTTTACCTGCAGTTATCACATATGAAATGTTATGATGCTCTAATTAAGAAGTTATTCAAGAAACTAGATGAAGATGATCAAGATGTCACTGAATCACATCTAACTGTTGATCAACAAATGAGAGAAATTGTACCAAGTTCTACTGATGTTAGACTCAGAAATAATCATGAATCAGTTGTTGATTTGTTTTATTCATAATCTTTAGTAATTTTTGCTGTCACATTTATTAAATATCTTAGCCATATATTTAGAAGCAGTATATAACTAAAATTAATCTATTCTTCATTACTTTTTAGAATGTTCAGTTAATTACAGTCTCATATAATAATAATAAAATTATTATTATTTTATTATCATTGCTACCATACCTTTTGTCTTTAAGTTAATTCTTTTTTAACACTGCTACAAAAAAAAGTCAATGTACATGTACGCTGCAGCATATACTGATAGTGACTTAGTGCATGAATCGCAACAAGTGTTTTATTTACTAACATTATTAACCACATTATACATTAATACACACATATACACAGTAATATCAATTACAGTGTATGCATTATTACTATACATTGAATTACTATAATTACTATTACTATTATTACTTACTGTGTATATTATACACAGTGACATATGTAGCTAATAAATTAAATTCATGCATCATTCCGCTCCATGCTGTCTCTCTCATTTAAGCCTCTCTTTAGCTCCTCCTCCTCTACCACATCACATATCATAATACTGCAGCATGTTAAATTCAATGTACAAGTACATGCATTAAGTAATTTTGTCTACTTTAAATGGTTTAAGTCTAAATGGTTTCTTATTTTATTGATAATTATAATTATACCAAACTTGATAAAACCAGTCACTAAATGTCAATCGGAGGTAGGTGTGGTTTTCTGATGTGTCGTATGTTGGCCCCAGGTTGGGTGGGTTTGAAGGGGGCGTGGTTACCATAAGGTTTCGGAAGAGGTAAGTCTGTCTCGCTGTCAGGTATGTAAGCATTGGGACGTGGCGAGGCTGTAGTGTAGACTCCATTGGGTAGCTCACGACCTTCATCTTGTAAGGACTGAGAGAGAGGGAGGGGGGGACAGTGTATCAGTAATTGAATTTATTTAAAATAAGTTAAACACACAGAGACACATGGCTACTTGTATAAAAAAAACATAGACACAGATCCATCCACCATACATACCCTGTATATGTACGTGTATAGTATACAGTAACTGTTAATACATTTTCATTCTTCAAAAGTAAAGGCCAAGTCCAAAGTTTATGAATATATGTACATGTAGATTGCATATAAAATATAAATTCTCCCTCCCTATCAACTAACATACCATGTCATTATCAGATGATGATATTTTGTTCAATGTCTTCTGATAGGCTTTCACTATTTCATTAGTTACTTCATCATCAGGGGGTTCCCCTGCCTCTAGTCTCTTGTAAGCTCTTTCAAGTTGAGTCTCCTTCTCACTTACCACTTGACTCAGGTGAAGTGCCAACGCCTATAAATTAATATACATGTACATGTACATGTATATAACGTACATTAAATACATGTACATGTATAAATAAATTAGACCAGGGTTTCCTACACAAATGTAGCTAAACAGCATGAGCTTCATGAGCTGACAAGCAGTAAAGTGTAATAACATAGATAATGCTTTTGGAGTAGCTTTAAAACTTGAATTTTGATGGAAATCCAGCTGTTTCAATAGTGACTTCATGAATATTATTAATATTAGATGCTATAATTTAGAGTATGTTTTTCTCTCTCCTTCTCCCTCCTCACCTGTTGTACTGATAGTTCTGATATACTTGACATTATCTTCTTTGTCAGTTCCCTCAGTTTGGACTGATAGTGATTCCCTTTTGTTCCAACCTGGAATGTAGTCTCTTTCCTTGCTTCTACTTTCTTTTGTGTCCTGCCTAGCAACCTGTGGATCTGTTCCATTAGCAGCTCCTTCTCTAGCAGTTGATGTTCACGCTCAGATAGTTGATCCTAAAATAAATACATTAGAATATGATATTAAATGTTTATGTACTCTAGTAGATATATATTGATGTTCTTATGCTGTGTAGAAAGTTTGAACTGATTCCGACTTTAATTTTTAAAGTTACGGCTATTTTTAAAAATTGGCCAAAATCTGAAAAATACCCTGTACTATAGCCCATGGTTTTTTCCGAAAAATGGCTCTGAAATCACTCCAAATTTTCATTACATTTTTTGATACATATTGATGTCCTTATGCTGTGTAGAAAGTTTGAGCTGATTCCGACTTTAATTTCTTAAGTTATGGCTATTTTTAAAAATTGGCCAAAATCTGAAAAATACCCTGTACTATAGCCCATCGTTTTTTCCAAAAAATGGCTCCGAAATCACCCCAAATTTTTATTACATTTTTTGATACATATTGATGTCCTTATGCTGTGTAGAAAGTTTGAGCTGATTCCGACTAAAACTTTTCAAGTTACAACCTTTTTAAATTATTGTTAGTCTACCCATGCACATTGTGGATGTACATGTACATGTACATGTACATGTATGCTACATGTACTATGAGCATACTTCAGTACATGTACATGTACTACCTGAAGCTTCTGTACTCTTTCTCTTAGTTCCTTACAGGACGGATCCTTTCCTGCTAATAGTCTAACCCTCTCTGGGTTCCTGGCATCACACATCTCCTCCTCCAAACACTTCAATGACTCCTTCGTTGATAATAACTGCAAATAAGAATGAAATAATAATACCGTAAATGTTCAAATAAAGGCTGGGCTTGAATAAACGCCTGGTACTAAGAATCTCCAAGTATAGATACGGATATTTTATTCAATATAAGTCCCGCAATCTTTAGTGTGTCCTAAATGGCCTAACTTGGTAAGCTAAGTGCATTGAGTCTGGAGTTCCGGGTTCGAATCCCAGTTTCACTTTTTCTGTTTTTATTTTACGCAATTTTTTTTGATCTGGAAAGAAATAAACGCCCAGGCTTTTATTTGAACATTTACGGTACATGAATAAAAGCAATAAAATAGCATGTACATGTACATGTACTTGTACTGTACATGTATACTGTAGCTGTAATTTTGTAAATTTTAAAATTATGATGAATTACTAAAATTTTAGTAATTGACTGTGGCATGTGTATAATGGCACATTTTTTATTTGGGACACTCACTCCCAAAAATCCCTTTTAATTACATGTAGATTAACATGTACATGCATGGTATTGTGTTAATTAAAATACATGTATGTATAAATATCATTTAGGTACAGTACATCCATGTACATGTACATGTACATCCATCTTAATTAATTTAAAATAGCACCTGTAATCTTATTAACCTTAGACATAAAATCAATTATTTGTGATGATGCATAAATAAAAGTACAATGAACATGTAAATTCCATTAAACCATTAAGATCCAGTGTTTTTAATGCTATTCATGTACATGTACATGTATATTGTGTTTCGTTACCATGTTCTGGTGTAGCGTTAGTTCTCTCTCTAGCTCTTCTTTCTCTGGTAACTGATCACGATTAATCTTAATCTCTCTCTGGAGTCTAGCAAGCTGAGAAAGACAAGAAAAATAGATAAAAAATAAAATAAAAGTCTTATAATAATTATGATTGCTGTTGGTATATAGTACCTCCATTTTAAGGAACTGCAATTCTTCCTCTTTTTCAGCTAGCTTAGCAATCCCCTGCTGAGTTATTGTAGCTAATAAATAAAATAAAAAATCATGTAATTATTATTACTGTACTGTACACATACATGTACATGTAGCAACAAACAAAGAAGCATATGTACATGTACATGCATGTTCTTGTACCTTGTACGTTAATCTTCTCATGGAAGACACAGACTTCTTCATTCCTCTCTATAAGCTGGAGTCCAGTGTCATTCCTGCTCTGAACCACTTGCTCATAATACTGACAAAGCTACAAATGTACAATAAATGAAAACACTTAATAAATAAATAATAATATTAATAAATAGAATAATAAATGATTAATAAATAATTAATAGGTTATTAATAATTAATAATAGATTAATAATAAATTAATAAATAGAATACACATGTACATATAGACTTAAGGTAGGTTTACACAATTATGCTAATCCTCACTTAATTACATGTACATGTACATTGACATGTAAAACATGCATCAAAAGGTCAATCAAATTGCCCACGCTTTGATTAAAAATCAACAGTAAGCTGGCCTAGCATCATATTGTACATGTACATGTATTATTTCTCTCAATTTGTGCTCTAATTTTTGCTCTCTGATTTTATTTTCTCTCTCTCTCTCTCTCTCTTACTCTATTCAGTGTTTGTTCCGTTGAGTTTATTTGCTGCGTTAGTTTGTAAAGAACTTCTCTTTGTCTCTCAAGCTCGCTCCGCCCATCCTCCTGTTGTGTCCTTATTTTAGTGAGCTCAGAGTGCTGCCCATCCCTATCCTGGGTCTTACTAGCTATAGCTAAATGAGACCTTGCGAGAATCCTAAAGGGAGTAGGAAATTATGATAAAAACAGGTAGAGGAAACTTTCAACATTTTGCATTTTAAATACATGTAGCACAGAGATACTGTCTAAGGACTTCTCTAGAAGCATTAGAAGGGAGAGAGAATCTCTATAAGTCTTAATAAGAACTCAGCTATACATGCAAGGTGGTGAAAACAATTATAGGAATACTTCTACATGTACATGTACATGTACATGTAAATGTTATACAATTGATCTTAGTAAATGCATATATTTATGGGCACATTTAAGTATACAAATATTTACTTGTATTTATGCTACAAATTTTTTTACAAGATTTAATTATTATGATCATACTTTTCACTTATTTAAATCTTAACTTACTTTGTTTTACTGTCCACTGCATTGTGGAGTATTTCCTTCTCGTTTTGAAGAACCTTCAGCTTCTCTCTCATCTCAGCTGAGAGCTGCTGGTACGACTGTATCTGAGAGTAGACAATGTTCCTCTCTGATTTAACGAGCTCATAAGCTTGAGCAAAGTCCCTCAAACTGGAGAAAGAGGAAGAGAAATGTTTAATTGAAAAAAGACAAAGAAAAGTATACACTGGAGATTATTTTAAAAGTATACAGTATACGTAAATGCACATGTACATAAATTGAATAAAAATGTACGTACATGTACATGTACATGTACAAGTAGATTGTAGATGTTCATAGATTGTAGATGTTCATAAAAAATAATTAATTCACATATTACATCACATACTTGTACATGTACATGTACGTGTACTGTACCTTATTTCTAGGTCTCTCAGTCTTTTCTGTTGGTCCTCAATTTGATTAGTTCCTTTTCTAATGTCATCCTCTACCTGTTGCTTCTGACGCTGTAGGAACAAATAATAATAATAATAATAATAATAATAATAATAATAATAATAATAATAATAATAATAATAATAATAATAATAATAATAATAATAATAATAATAATAATAATAATAATAATAATAATAATAATAATAAAAATAATAATAATAATAATAATAATAATAATAATGTACACATGTACATGTAGACACATGGTAAATACTAGTCTTACAATAGCTTTATAAAAGTCTTTGGCACGATTGTCTCTTTGCTTCATCTGAAAGTACAAAATAATAACAACAATAATAAAAGTCATTCAGTTCACATAAAATACTGTATATGTACATGTACATGTACATGTACATGTACATGTAATTTTATAATTTTCAGAGTAAGAGTACATTATAGTATACGTGTACATGTACAATACACTCTCATGCTGTACCATAGCCAGTGCAGCTTTAGAAATGTCTCCCACCAGCTTCTGGTTCCTCCTAGCCGACTGTCTCAGCTCTTTCTCTCTCTCAAGTAGAAACTCTAAACTTTGTTCCTGATACTCCTCAGTACCCGCCTAAGGAGAGGAATCAAGAGATAAAGGAGAGAGAGAGAGAGAGGAAAAAAATTAGCTACATATTACATGTAAATCTGCATTTACATGTACTGTACATGTACCATTTTATTTATCGTATGGCTAGAATCTTTCATGGCCCAAAATTTTCGTAAATTTCACAATTAATATTCAAAATTCATAAAAATAAAATCCACAAAAAACTGATCAAGATAGCCTTTTGACAGAAAATCATGAAAATTAAATTCACAAAATAGATTGATGAATTTGTAAAATTTTTTGGCCATGAAAATTTTTCACTATATGGTATGATAGAAAAGTGAAAAAATTTTATTACTATTATTTAAAAAAATACAATACACTACATCAGTAATAATTATTACTTACCATTTGCTTGAGTGATTTCCTCAGTGTCTCAACCTCATTGGTTAGACTGTACAGTTCTCCTTGTCTTGACTTACTCTTTGACTGCATCTCCTCCAGTTTAATGATGAGAGGCTCCAGGATCCTATGCTGCTGCTCCAGGGCACTCTGAGTTGATCTCAACTGGATCTCAGCTCTTTTTAATGCCCTGGGAATAATAATAATAATAATAATAATAATAATAATAATAATAATAATAATAATAATAATAACAGTAATACATGTATTTCAATAATTTAATACTTTGATCAAAAAAGCAAAGGTTATACTATGGTATTTTTCAGAAATCGGCCAATTTTTTAAAATGGCAGTAACTTGAAAAATTTAAGCCGGAATCAGCTCAAACTTTTTACAGAGCATAAGGACATCAATATGTATCAAAAAATGTAATAAAAATTGGGGGTGATTTCGGAGCCATTTTTCAGAAAAAACCATGGGCTATAGTACAGAGATTTTTTCAAAATTGGCCAATTTCAAAAAATGGCTGTAACTCAAAAAATTTAAGCCGGAATCAGCTCAAACTTTTTACAGAGCATAAGGACATCAATATGTATCAAAAATGTAATAAAAATTGGGGGTGATTTCGGAGCCATTTTTCAGAAAAAACCATGGGCTATAGTACAGGGATTTTTTCAAAATCGGCCAATTTCAAAAAATGGCTGTAACTCAAAAAATTTAAGCCGGAATCAGCTCAAACTTTATACAGAGCATAAGGACATCAATATGTATCAAAAAATGTAATAAAAATTGGGGGTAATTTCGGAGCCATTTTTCAGAAAAAACCATGGGCTATAGTACAGGGATTTTTTCAAAATCGGCCAATTTCAAAAAATGGCTGTAACTCAAAAAATTTAAGCCGGAATCAGCTCAAACTTTATACAGAGCATAAGGACATCAATATGTATCAAAAATGTAATAAAAATTGGGGGTAATTTCGGAGCCATTTTTCAGAAAAAACCTATAGTACAGGGATTTTTTCAAAATCGACCAATTTCAAAAAATGGCTGTAACTCAAAAAATTTAAGCCGGAATCAGCTCAAACTTTATACAGAGCATAAGGACATCAATATGTATCAAAAAATGTAATAAAAATTGGGGGTAATTTCGGAGCCATTTTTCAGAAAAAACCATGGGCTATAGTACAGGGATTTTTTCAAAATCGGCCAATTTCAAAAAATGGCTGTAACTCAAAAATTTAAGTCAGAATCAGCTCAAACTTTTTACAGAGCATAAGGACATCAATCAGAAAATACACACACATGTACATGTACAATAAAAAGTCCCCACAAATAATACCACATGATGCATGTACATGTAGTTGCTCTAACTTTAAGTCTTTGTCTTTCTCTTTAGTCCTAATCATGAGTCCATCATATATTGACCTCTGCTCATTCGTCCTGTGCTTGTACTGGAGCTCAGTATTAGCACTACATGTACAGTATAGAATACAATTAAAATACTAAACAATAATGTACTATAGATACATAAAACACTATTATTTTGTATGCCATATACTGCCCAATGCATATGTCTAGTACATGTACATATGTACATTGTGTAGTTTGTTTGGACACTGCTACTGTATCTGTCTGCATCTACATGTACACACACACACTCCATACAACACTTGTCTACACTCACTCCATATTAGTAAACTCATAATACACATAATCCTGACACCAGCTTTACAAGTACAAGTACATGTGTACATTTAGTTCAATAGGGAAGAGTCTACATTCTCAGGTTAATACAACAGACCATAGACAGGCCTAAGTGTATTAATTATGGTATACTCCTGTGTGCTGGCCTGTTACATGCAATAGATACATAAAACACTATTATTTTGTATGCCATGAAATATTATACTGTGGATATGTCTAGTATATGTACATGTACATTGTGTAGGTTTGCTTGTTAAAGGGACACATTCACGGAAGCACATCATCTTGAAAAACTGGCCCGTTTTTCAAGATGACATCATTAATGATGACGTGTAGTGTTGATAACTATTCATAATGTACGGCCGCACCCCTAAAAATTAAGGCAAAATGGCTACTCGAGTGGTTACTTGTAAATATTCCTGGTGTTTCTTCACTAAAAAGAGTATCTTGGGGTGGCAAAAGAGCTGATTCTGGTCAAGGGAAGTGTTCTACAGATGCCTACTCCTGGTTCTACGACTGATTGCTCTGTCTCTACTCTCTACGCGTGTCTAAACACGTGTTATAACTATTAATTAATGATCTGTTGCACGCCCAATTTAATGTTTACTTCCTCTACAGTAACGTGTGCATCTATTTCCGTGAACGTGTCCCTTTAAGGAGGCAGACATTATTACTGTATCTGTCTACATGTACATAAACACTCCATACAACACTTGTCTACACTCACTCCATATTCTAGTAAACTCATAATACACTGCACATGCATCACATAATCCTGACACCAGCCATACAAGTACAAGTACATGCATATCTGGTTCAATAGGGAAGGGGTTACATTCTCAGGTTAATACAATGGACCATTTATAGACAGGAAGTATACCATAATTATGGTATAACATGCAGTCTCAGCTTATAGGCCACATGTCACCACTAATATGGTAATATAGGGGATACCGTAAATCAGGAAATTCATGCAGTAGAAATATTTGTGTTTTAAAATGGTGCTGTACGTGATTTAATATGAGACCATGTCATATTATTAAATATGGCATGTAAATGTAATCATACATGTGTCATCAACTATTTGCAATATTCTAATTCAGTAAAATTAAAATCACAAATAGATGGTATTAAGCAGTAGCTGGTGTATATAGTGACAGGTGATGAGTGTGTCCTAGCTTACCCTTCCTCTAAATATGCTGCCTCTTGTTCTTTAGCTAAGAGTATGTTCTTCTCCATACCTTCCAGTCTTAATTGCTGCATAAAAACATAAAGAAATACAGCACTTAATTGCACATTCATGTTCTATTAGATTTACATGTGGATTTATGAATTAAGAGAGGTAATGTACATGTACATGTACATGTACAGTATGTACAATGCATGCTTGCACTAATTAATAATTGTACATGTACATCTTCCTTTTATTTTGTATCATTTCTTACGTTTTTCTCAACTTTACGTCGCTCCTCCATTGATAGTGCTCGCTCTGAGACAACCTCCTCCTTCATGTTGTTGACAAGTTGAGTCAGTCTCGCTATCTACAGACCATACATTTGTACATTTGTACATGAACACGCATACTACTGTACATGTATTGAAATAGCAATACCTGCTTATAAAGTGTGCATGAATAGATTCAATCCTTACCTCTTCATCTAGTCCTTCAAGAACTTGAGTATGATCCAATACCTGTTTCTCATTATCACTACAAAAAGAGAGAGAGAGAGAGAGAGAGAGAGAGAGTGGGAGAGAGAGAGTGGGAGAGAGGGAGAGAGAGAGGGGGAGAGAGAAGGAGGAATGAGGAGAGAGAGGGAGAGAGCAAAAGAACGTACAATGTACATGTATATGCTCATACATTGTACATGCATGTAACAAGATGGCATGACAGGAATGAAGGAAAGTGAAAGTATCATAACATTATCATTAGTGGGAGAAAGAGAGACAGGGAGAGAATTATGATAATATTTACATGATCAATTAATAAATGAAAATGATACAATATTCAGTCAAATCTGACACCTTGGGGACCAATAAATTAATATACCCTCCTGATTATGAGCCTGTCCTTATTTCAGAGGTTCATTAATACACATTACTATTGTATTGGGACTGATACTACCTGTCCTCATTATAGAGGTGTCCTTATTTTAGAGTGTCCACAATAGCAGGTTATACTGTACATGTACATGTACTGCATTTCAATTAGAAACATACGCTATTTGTTTCCTGATTTTATCCATTTCCCTTGGTAGGTTGGTAGGAGCTATCAGTATACTGGAGAGATCCTCTTGGACCGTGTTCTCTAGTTTGTGAAGTTCTGCTGTGTCTCTTTGAATGCCAGCAATAGTCTCATTCACCTTGTGGACCTCATCTTTGAGAGAATTAACAATAGCAATCCTCTACAATAAAAATAAAAATAATATTAAAATATTTATATGATTACAAATTCACAATGATATAACATTACATGTTCAATGTATACATGCCCTTAAATATGAGCTGATTCTTATTTTAAATGTTTGAGTTATGTTCATCTTAATAATGTTTCAAAAGTAGTACCATATGGTACATCACACACAGACACAGTGTGATACCATATCAGTTGGTTATTTTTGTGGTGCTTTATTTTCGTAGTCAATGAAAACCACGAAATATTAGACTCAGGAAAATAACACAACCTGATATTACATTGAAATTAACAGCAGAAAGTATAAAATAAATAAACTACATGTACATGCATTAATTAATAGAGGGAGTATTGCATATAGATGTACAGTTACTGCAATGTACATGCACATATAAGGCAGACTGATTATTATTATAAATTACATTAAAAGCTGAGAAGTGAGAACATATGACGTATCCTTCTACACGCTCAACTGGACCAAGAAATCATAACACCAAATAGACGTCATAAACACATGTATATGTACATGTACATGTACATGTACATGCATACACATAGCGGTATGTACTTTGTATATGTACATGTGTACAACACTGTATTGAATATCTCAAGGCTAACCTGGTCAATTTCATCATGTAGTTGATGTATTGCAGTATCCAGTGATTGACGCTTCTCATCAAGTTCCTGTATTAATAAAGAATATACACATGTATGGTTCATATACGTGTACGTGTATATACAGTACATGTATGTGTAATTTCAAACCTCTCTCTTAGGTAGGTGATCATATTCTCTTTGTAACTGTCTCTTCTCCTCCTCTAGTCTACATGAAAGAGAAGGAGCTTACATTAAATGAACTGACATTTATAATACATTTGTAGATCTACAATGTACATGTATATGTGTCTACATTAATCCCATTTTACCAAAATTAATAATAAGTAAACTATATTTTAACTTCTAATCACTATAATTTTAATGATCAAAGGCTACCATTTACTATCCCACATACCCTTATATCAATATTACTATGTAAATGTAGGTACATGTACGATTTCTACACGCCTACATGTGCATGTACTTTGACCCATAATTAAATTTTTTAATTTAAAATTTTTAATATTAAAATTTCACTGAACTACAAAGCTTTTACAGTCTACATTGTAAAAACACACACACACACCAAAGTTTAATGTACATGTACACCGTAGTACATGTATATGTACATGTACATTCTGTATTATACATGTACATACATGTACTTATGCATGTACATGTACATGTGTCATGTAGGAGTATTATCACTGGACTGTAGCACTGCTATTAACATAATTCCCTTATAAACTCCCCAAAATCAAAAACATCAGAACCACACAAACAAGCCATTAGCCAGACAAGCACACATCAATGAAGCAGGTGGACTTCTATTGTCAAAATAATGGACAGTCAATAATATACAGCTGCACTTGGAGAATGTCGTACATGTGCATTTAGTATATATTTTAAATTATTTAAATAATCAGGAATTACTATAATTCTGTAAGTATAGATCATGATCATGTACAAGGAATGTGACAAAATAGTGTCTTGGAATGTACATGTACATGTACATGCAATAGTGCTTGGCATTAATCATTACTGTCTGTCTCCAAGTGTACAACTATTATTACATAGTGCAGAATTTTCGAGGGCTATAAATTTCGTGGATTTCACAATTTTTGAAGATTTGCAAAAATTACTTCCGCAAAAATCAAATTATTAGGCAGACGGTACAAATTGGCAAAAATTAAATCCACAAAATAGATCTTTAGACAAATTTGCAAAATTTACAGCCCTCAAATATTTTTCCAGTATTATTATTACTACTAATATTATTATTATAATAAAAACAAGAACACTATTATTATTATTATTATTATTATTATCATTATTACTAGTATTGTTGCTCTTACTGTTCAATTTCTCTGTCCAGTTTTATTGTTCTATTCTCAGTTTGGAGTAGCTCGTTGTGTTGAGTGAGGAGAGTCTGTCTCAGTTTGGAGGTGTGAGAGCTATCAGACTCAGGGAAACCATCACCTCTCTCTATGGTAGTCTGACCAGACGACAGTTGCTTAAGAAATAAAAAAACAAAATAAATAATAATTATCTTCAATAAAACTACATGCATATACAATACACAGGAGTATGTATAATACATTAGTTATAAATATCTGTATAAACACTGATTCAAAAGAAGTACATATGTGGAGAGTGTTTCTTAATAATGCACACACTTGCAGCAGGCTTCAATAGAAGGCCATTGGATACTCTCTGTACATATTATTTACTCTTAGTTACATGTACATGTACTTGTACTTCTGAGATTATGAATGTGGAATACAATGTACAGTAGTATTAGATTAATTTTTCCAATACATTGTGCATACAGTAAAAAGGTCATATTTATGCTATTAATTATTGTTACCTGTTTCAGCTCGTGTGATTTTTGTAGAAGAGCATTCTCAGCCGCTCGTGACCTTATTTAGAAAGAAACACAAGTCAATGTACATTGCAACTAAACAAACTGAGATATAGTGGGCTAAAGTGGTTTACTTTAACTCTAATATCTACATGTACATGTATGGTAAAAGTTGACAATACAAAGTATACAATTGAACTAACAGTAGATTTAAAAGCAATGTACATGTACATGTACATGCAGCTATACTGTAATTTAATACGGTATCTCTTTTAGCTATTTTCATGCTATTACTACAATTACAGTTATTATTATTATTATTATTATTATTATTATTATTATTATTATTATTATTATTATTATTATTATTATTATGTACAACTACCTTTCAATGCTGTGAATTAGAGAATTGTATTTCCTCTTCAATCTACCAGCTCTTTCTCCAGATATTGAGCCATTTTCAACAAGCTGCATCAATAAAGCAAATACCTCATCTCTTACACAAATAATACATTATTATTAATAATACCTGATCCAGTAGATCAGAGGCAGCTATTGACTGACTATGCGAAGAAAGGCCACCTTGTTCTGGTGGCTTAGCAATCACCACTTCCTTCTCTGAGTCTTCATCCACACCTCCTGTCTCCTCATCTTCTGAATCAGTCACTCTCTTGTCACTAACGAGAGAAGAGAGTCCACTCAAGGACATTGTGCCAGCATGGATGGAGGAATCAAGTTGTTATGTTGCCATTGGCAACAAGCCACACCCACAGCAAATATTATTGAAGCCATGAATTAATTTAGTTTCCGTGTTTTCTTTTGAGCAATATCTATGCTTTTGAGCTATAGAAGAAAACAAAGTTAAAACTAGCAATTTTCCATCAAACCTTCCTCTTAAAAACTTGCATCTTGGAAAATTTCCGACACTATAAAGGGCCATCTTTTACTAGAGTCCCGTCTCCCCGTGTTTTTGGTTAGCTGAATTAGGGCGGGTACCAGCTACTGTAGCTCCACCTAGTGTTATTTCCAGACCTGTTTCCTGCTTTTAGAGGCATTTTAATTTCTCTAGCCTTTGAAGCTACACCAGTTTTCAGTTTATTTACTTTAGCTGGTGTCCTTGCTCTAGTATTGCTACATTCCTTGACAATGTCTGTAAAAGATCAATTTCGAGAGATCCTATCGAGCAAGGAAGGACAAAAGCTCATTCTTGATGAATTTCCCTATTATGACTTTACCACACTACTCGTTAAGTTCAAAGCACTAGACAAGGAAGAAGCGGATCGGTTGAAATATGAACACAAATCAGACAGCAAGGAGCTACTGCTAGCTGTTGTGAGAAGAATAGTTGAAAAGGTGAGTCTCTCCAAACAATCGAAAAAAATTAATTTAACCTTTGATTGACTACGATATTCTTCAATTGCAACAAATTAAAAATTATAATAAAAAATTCTACTTTTATATGATAATTATTATTACCAAGGCCATGTAGATACACATTTACATGTACGTGTATATGCATTATGTTTACTTGCATCTTACGAAATGTATTTTCAATTAGACGTTTTTGATTTCCATCCTTTGCCAGGTCACGTTAATATTATTTGCAAACACTGCCTGTACCTGCACTGCACATTTATACGTGCATGGATTATTTCATTAATGTAATCACATCATATTGTTAGCTGTAATTATTAATTGTATTATTTCCTTGCTTGCTTCTTGGCATCCTCATAGGATGAATTAGCAGCGTACAATGTCTTCAGCCAAATCGTACAGTTCAAGAATACTCATGTCTGGCAGCTGCTGTTTCCATTTAGACCTCAACACTCTAAACTTCAAGTCACGAAAAAAAGTAAGAGAAAAAGTGAAAAAAGTGAGAGAGATGGAGGGAGGGAGAGAGAAAGAAAGGGGGGGAAGGGAACGAGGGGGAAGGGAAAGTAGTTTTGTGTTTTAAAAATGTCAGAAATTTTTGTGGCCCAAAAGTACTTTGATCTCCCATGGCTTAATGCAGAAGCAATTTTTTTCATTAAGTTTTTCAAAATTTGCAAAATTAACAAAAATTTAAGGTCTCAGAAATTTTGAGCTATATGGCAGAAAAACATGTTTACATCTTTTATTCTGCAAGTTGATATGCACTTGTACATGTACATGTACTTGTATTTGTGTACTCAAACGAGTAATGGAGACATTCTAATTGTAAGGATATGAGGATTACTTTGTACGTGGGGAGCACATGCTTACATACACCTGCTTGGAGACGTGCATGATGTAAATATATCCTCATGGTTACAGGTGTATAAACAGTATAAACAGGTGTTGAAAAGAGAGACTACCTTAATGGTTAAAAACACTAAAATTAGTAACGCTAAACATGACTTTTGCTGATTTCGCTAAAATTAGTAGATGCAAATAACAGTAGGCTTAAGGTACATGTATACTGTAAACAGAATTGTAAATATGAGTAGAATGTGGAAGCTTTTAAAGCATCGAAAGTGTAAAAAAGAGAGCAAAAGAGAATGCCCAGGAGAAAAATAAAGCAGAATAACATTGTATATAATTATCTATTTTTGTAGCTGCTCCTCCAGCTGCTGCTCAAAATTCTCCTCACGTATTATGGCTGTGTGGTAATAAAGAAATATTTGATCAAGTGAGAGAAATTGCCGGAGTACCCGATGGCAAAAATAATCAAAAAACACCAAGTGGACACTTCATCTATGTTGTGAGTTAAAACATCTTTTAAAATATCTTTAAAACACAGACAATGATCCTACTACGTTTTATTTGTATTTTCTCTTTATTGTTTTAGTGTCTTATCTTCGTTCCGTATCTATAATTTATCAGTTTATTGTAAATATAAACCAACCTAGTGCTTGTACATGTTTATACTGATAATAAAACGCCATCAAATAATTCTAACCGCCACTCTTGTGCCGTTGTTCCATAAACACGAATTCCTGACTCTTTTTTTTAAATACACATTATGTCATCGTGTGGATTGAGAGCTCAACAGAATGAATGTTTGTTTTGACATTTATTACATAGCAACGCTCCCTAGGCAATTGCACACTGTATCACATGCTCTTTGTTTTTTTTGTCTTGAGAAAAAGATGAAAAGATTACAGTGGGCATGTCATGACAGCGGCTTAATTCTTATGTATTACTAATCACAAGATTTTTCACATGAAATTGTTTATGTGTTTCTCATTAAAAGGGAAAATATACATGTAAATTCCATAGCATCATGCCAATGTTTATTTTAGTACACGACTTCATGTTTACATATTTGTGTATGTATGGTAATTAGTGGGGCTTTTAAAGCATCACTTCCTTCCTCCTTATTCCCCTCTCTCTCCCTCCCTCTCTCTCCCTCCCTTTCTCTCCCTCCCTTTCTCTCCCTCCCTCCCTCTCCTCTCTCCCTCCCTCTCTCTCTTCACACTTCATCTTTGTAAGGTTATTACACATTAGCTGAATCTCTTGTTGATTCACATTCAATACATTAGCCCATTAACATCAGGACATGCAACAGAGACAGACTGACTGACACACAATTGAGACACATACAGTAAACAGTGTAATCTAGCTAGAAGCTTGCATCAAGATTATGACATACAGTGGGGGACTTCTTATCATTTTGACTTCCATCTAAATTTACCTGTTGCAATGTACATTGTAATAGTGAAACCTACACTGAGTAGTCTTTCTGGGTAAACTGATTGTATTTAGAAGCCGAACTAAGGTTACTACCTATTGCAGGGATACTACCGTATCTGTTACTAAAAAATACAAAACACACACAGAGTAAATGGATTCAGTGACATTCAATAACTGTCCCTAATTTTATAAGCAAGTGGGAAAGTTATCATAATAATGATAATAATACACTGGAATTTTTTAATAGTTACAACCACACACACACACACATTTATTATTAATACTGTTAAGAAAGCTATGATAGTATAATTATTATGATGTAATGGTAATGATAATAAAGTTACATCATTACATTGGAAGAGTTATGATAGCATTTGATGTACATGTACATGTATGCAATGTAGACTTAGCTTAAATTAGTCAATTCATAGTATCTTTTCCTCTTACATAAATATGCACTTTAATTTAATGATTGTGAATGTGAAGCATTTTCAAGGCAAATTTGCAATACTTTGCTTGTGAATAAAAGAAGTTTAATGAATCAGTTTATGGTCATGTGTGGCCCATTAATGAGCTAATGTACTTCCTTCCTTTTTGTGATTGTCAGTCTGTCTCCATGTGTATACTCAACGGAACATGATAGTGTACATGATTATTGATAAAGGATATGATTTGGATTACATGATGTACATTATTGTATTACTCATATCATTATTATTATTGTTATTCTTTGTATAGTTATTTCTTCTTGTACCCTTCATCCTGTATTTGTCTTGATACATGCATAACGTATCAATGTTTTTAATGTACTTAAATTGATCTATTTTGTTTATTTAGTTCCTTTTTTGAACTTAATTTGGTGCTACTCTATCGCTAGTTTTTGTTATTGTTTAATTTGGTATTCGTCTTCCTTAGTCATTTTTATTTATTTGTTAACTTACTTATTTATTCATTTATTATTTTGTTTATTTATTAGGAACTTCATCCTCTTGTTGAAGGAGGGAAGGACTTCCCTGTCTGGGTGTTTTGTCCAGTAGATAACTCACTTGAGTCCCTAGCACTAAAACTAATGCAGTATTACAGCAAATCAAAATACTTTATATTCACTGGAACAGGCAAACCAGTCAACCATCATCCAAGAGTACAAGAGACTGATATTTGCATTTCACGACCTAAAGAGTCCTCCCCGTTGGGTTTTATTGAAGAACTCTGTCATATGAATGCTTTGTGGGGCCTTGATGTCCAGTCCAGTAAACCATGGGGTTGTTCTAAAATAGTTTTTGGTAGCGTTGGTAGTTCTGTTGCTGCTGGGTCTGATGTGATTAGTAGTCCATCAGTTACTTTCACTAATGCTGGAGAGGCTCTGGTTAGAAGTGGTAAACCAACCCCCTATGCTTCTATACTATCTGTAAGTTTTTGAAAAGTATGCTATTTTTTCAAGGCTGATTCAAAAGTGAAACTTAAATTAAGGTAAAGCCTTAAG
>NW_003546629.1:57683-62051 GCF_000090795.2 Amphimedon queenslandica | reverse complement strand
TGGTTTATACAGCACTTCCTGTCTTGTTGACTTAAGGCTTTACCTTAAGTTTCAAGTGTGAATCAGCCTTAAGTTCCTCTCTGCCTTTCCTCCTGGTGTTTTTCTCTTTTTTCCTCATGCATTTTGATGTACCGTATGGCACTTTGTTTTCAAGGAGCAAAAAAAGGTGTGGTACTAACATTGCAAATCCGCTAAAGTTATTTCCATGAAAAATTGATTTTTATTTATCCGCAAAATTAAAGTGCTCTACGGTATATTGTTCATGCACATTTTGATCTAAATTTATTGTTCTCCATGTTGTCTCTCTCCCATCTACCATCTTCCTCTTCATTATTATTTCTTTGTTATGCATATACTTCCATACAGGGTTTCCCACAAAGCATTCTAAGTGAGCTAAACAGCATGAGCTTCATGAGCTGACAAGCACTACAATACAGTACATGGCTTTTGAGTATTTTTTTTTAATTGTAAAAATTTTACTTTTGATCGGAATCCTTTCAAAATTTCTACACAACATAAGTATATATATATATATATATAAGAAAAACGTATAAAAATGGAGAATTGTGAAATTTGGCCAAGAAAATTTTATCAGTGAATTTGATTCATTTTTAAGCAACTTTAAAAATTCATTAAAAATCCAAATTTGATTAGGATGAGTTCAAACTTTATACTCAACATAAGAATGTGTATATGTATCGGAAAAATTATTAAAATGGAGAATTCTCTACTTTTCATTTTTGGCAAAATTTGGCTGAACACTATAGTACTGTGTAGCATACCAAAATTAATTTGGAACAACTTTACAAATTTGCTGACAAGAAGCACTGTGGGAAACCCTGTACATTACACTTATCAGTCTCCAATCTTCATGTTGTCTGACTCTCATTACCTTATCTCCATTATAATGATGTCTTGTTCAACCTCTCTCCCCCTATCATCCTTTAGGTTAATAGTGTTGATGGATCATATTGTTCACAATGTGGGCAGCTCAACATGCAGCATTGTGTAAAGTACTCACTACATGTCATCAAGTATCTCTGTAACAAGAGTGTACTCTTTAAATCAATGGACCACTGACATACAGATAGACACTGTATGCATATACTGACTGTAACAAAATGCACTAATTCTTCAATGTCAGCTGTTCTATTTAACATTTTGTGTATTGTGAGATTATTACTAATATTATTATTTAATAAAAAGTGAATGTGTTAACTATTACAACTAGATATTTCGGATGATGAGTAGCTTGTACATTAGTACTCACCACAGTACATGAGAAACTAATTTGAGCCTGCGAGTGCAAAAAGTGTCCCAAGATAAGTTTAGTTAATGCAATAACACAATGTTATTGCATTTAAAAAAACTAATCTAATGTTTATAGTGAATCTATAAGGTATGATAAGGCCATAGATACTGACACCATGTACTAAAATAAGCAAACGAGTTTACTTAGTAACAGTCTGTCTATTTTTAAGCAGGAGGTTAATATGTAAATTCCCCAGGCTATATAACCTCCTGGGCCACCTTTGACTACCCGGGAATTTACTTATTAACCTCCAAGTGGTAAACAAGTGAACCTAAAATTAAGCAATCTCATTGGTCAACAACTAGGAATGGTATAATAGAATAAACACAACTACTACTACTGATCTAACAATACATGTCACTCATTACCATACACTACTTTATAAACAATACCTTCTAATGTGCATATAGGTTTAGCTAAGTCTCATTTCACACTGCATGAGTAATTGTGCTAGTCAGTACAGACAGTAGTTATGTCTCTCCTGTTAGTGGTTGTTCTCTTATTCTTCAGTAGCTCCTGCAGTGTCTCCTCTGGTCAGTATTATGTGTCTGATGACTGCAGTTCAGTTACTCAGTCACCTTGTAATCCTTTATCAGTGTATGCTGGGAATATGTCTCAATACAATAACACCATCTTCTACTTCATTGGAACTAGTGTCATCAACTTTACTGTCACAATGGACTCAGTACAGAATATAACTCTACATGGACTGGACCAGTCTCCTACTATTCACTGCTCATCCGGGTTTATAGCAATCACTACCAGCAGTCATGTCAGTTTCAGCAACTTATCATTTCAGCAATGTGGCATACAATTTATATATTCAAGTAAAATTACGATTACTGGTTCTATTTTTAAATACCCAAGCTACTGGTATTCAATTTTCATCAATGTTTTTGACAGTAAGATAATATCTTCAGTTTTTGATAATGTAAATCTAACTATTGTATATTTTCCACCTCCAGTGTGTTACAATGAATTACACCATTACTCATTAACACTGACTAATGTTACTGTGACTAATGACTTCTTAAGGTTTGGTATAGATCATGGTACCTCATATAATCTATCAGTTATCCTTGATAATGTCAATATCATCAGTTCACCAACTGAGTATATTTTCACTGAATCTCTTTCTTCTTGGTATATTACCAATTCATCAGTATCTTATTCAGACAATGGATTTTTATCTTACTTTTTTGCATTATCCCACCAATCAAGAAATTGTAATATCAAAGGCATAATTAAGTCACAATCGACTGTTGTAATTGAAGGCTCCCAATTTCACAACAATGGTAATGGATTATATTTTAATATAGATGGAGATTGGTTTCAAATGGGTAATCATATTGATATTACTGTTAAGTCATGTTCAATACATGGCAATATATTTGGTATAGCCATTAACGGAGGTATATCAACATCAGCTCATATCAGTGTTATAGATACTGAACTTATTGGAAACATGGGAAATGAGATAGCAGGGTGTCTTTCTATCATTCTTAATAACATTACTGTTACAAATAGTCTATCAACAGGACTGGTGATTAAATCCTCTGTAGTAACTGTAGAAAATAGATTAGTATTTAAGAATAATACTGGAGTAGTTGGAGGAGGAATGGCAATAAATAGGTCATCTGTTGTGGCCCTATTACCATCAGCTAACTTGGAGTTTATTGATAATCATGCAACTTATAAAGGAGGAGGAATTTATATTGATGAGCAACTATCGGTTATGATTCCATTGTTACCCGTGCCCCTTATATTAAAAAATAATACTGCTGGAGTAGCTGGAAATGATATATATGGGAAAATTGAGGAATTCAATAAAGTATATATTTCAACAAATCCATCAACATCAAGTGATCCAAGAGCATTCACTTTTTGTGATCCTGGCAGTAATGAAATCACACCAATATGGTATGATGATGAGCAACAAGGTGTTTTTCCAGGTCAACCATTAAAATATAATGTTGCTTTATTTGGACGCAGTTCTAAATTTTACTCGTATAGTCTTACTGATGGCAAAATAACAATAAAAATTAATGGAATAATAGTGATAGACAAATATATTAATAATTGCACAATGATTGAGTACACACCAAAATATATCAACCATTATGGAAGACTTAACATTGCACTCATTGTCACTACTAATACATTATACAGAACTAAATTGGGCATTTCATTTATTCTTAATGAGTGTCCTATTGGTTTCAGTGTAAACAGTTCAGGTGTTTGTGATTGCAGTGTTTCAAGAGAGAATGTCACATGTGATATAAATACCCTAGACATTACACACAATGGTCTACTCTGGATTGGAACATATCATACCAGTACACCTTTCAATGTTAATGAAACCAATCCTAATGCATGCATTATCAATGAGGACTGTCTCCTCTATTGTTCTCCTAATCCTCTTACCTTTCAGTTCAATCACACTGATACTCAATGTGTGGATAATAGAGGACACAGGATGTGTGGATCATGTACAGAGGGACACAGTCTACTAATGGGATCAAACAAGTGTGAACATTGTCATAATAATTACATGATGATAGCTTGGATTGCTCTGTTTGCAGTGATGGGTGTACTACTAGTAGTTCTACTCATTGCTCTCAATTTAACAGTATCAGTGGGTACACTCAATGGTCTATTGTTCTATGCTAACATTGTCAAGTTATACGAGCCAGTCTTTTCAAGGAAAGGAGCATTACCAGTCTTGAATCAAGTGATATCATGGATTAACTTAGACTTTGGGTTTGAGATATGTTTTTACAATGGTATGGACAGTTATGCTAAACAATGGCTCCAGTTTGCTTTCCCTCTCTACCTGTGGATCATTATCATTATCATTATACAATTGTGTAGGAGATATGGTAAGATATCAAGGCTGATGGGGTCTCATGCTGTTCCTGTTCTATCTACACTCTTCCTTCTCTCATATACTAAACTAGTACGTACTATTGTTATTGTACTACACAAGCGTGAGGTAACTCTTCACTGTACAAATGAGTCAGTAAGATCAGTTAGTTTATGGTATGAGGATCCTAATG
>NW_003546629.1:40162-57281 GCF_000090795.2 Amphimedon queenslandica | reverse complement strand
TACTTGTTTATCTATTTTTACTTTTAGTTTTATTTTGATTGTTGTTTATCATCTTTACCTGCGGTTATCACATATGAAATGTTATGATGCTCTAATTAAGAAGTTATTCAAGAAACAAGATGAAGATGATGAACCTCTTTTAGATGTCACTGAATCACATCTAACTGTTGATCAACAAATGAGAGAAATTGTTCCAAGTTCTACTGATGTTAGACTCAGTGATAGTCGTGAATCAGTTGTTGATTTGTTTTAATCATAATCTTTAGTATTATTTTTGCTGCCACATACTTTTACTCATTTATTATTTATTATTAGTTAGAAGCAATAACTATAATCTATTCTTCATTATTAAAAAAATTTTTTAATATACAGTCTCATACTGTAATAATAATAAAATTACTAATTTTGCTGTTTTTTGTTAGACTATTGCCTTTGATTTTTGTTTTCAAGTTAAATCTTTTTATAGTGTCATGGGAAGCTTGCTACAGAAAATGACATTATTCATTGTACATGTACACTACTAGATGTCCATAAGTGAACAAATTCATTTATTATATGCTAGATCTAGTAGTATGTCCATGAAGTCATGAAAACAAATTTGTACTACAAGTACAAATATGAAAATTAAAAAAAACATTTTAATTTATTATAAAAGTGCATGCATGACTGTATGTGTACATGTCTTCCTAGAATTTGTGTAGGTTATTGGTAGCTATAGAAAGGATTAGTTTGTCATGGGTATATACTTCCATAGAGGGTTCCCCACAAAGCATGCTAAGTGAGCTAAACAGCATGAATTTCATGAGCTGACAATTAGCTAAGCACTTGGAGCAAAATTCATAAACAATTTTGATTGGAATTCTTTCAAAGCTTCTACTATACAAAGTTTCTACACATAAACACATGTATAAAGAAAATATTAAAATTGAGAATTCTCTCTTTTCATTTTTGGTAAAATTCAGCTAAAATCTTTGATGTATCCGTATAGCAATTTCTTCCCGAGGATAATGATTCTCGCAATTGACCTGATTTAAAAAACTAATTTTTAATTTTTGCAAATTTATACTATTCTGCAATCTTGAGTTTATTTACAAAGAGTTTAATTTCGCAAGTCCTAAAAAATTTGCAAAATTTGTGAAATTTATTGTCCTCAAAAAACCTGCTATACAGTACTTTATAGTACAGGGATATTGGTCAAATTTTTGAGCAAATATAAAAATTTGTAAAAAATTCAAATTTGATCGAAATGAGCTTAAACTTTATACTTATTATTAAAACATGTACACAATGTATGTGTAACAGGAAAGATTATTAAAACAGTTATTTTTCTACTTTTCATTTTTAATGAAATTTGGCAAAAATCCCTTAACTATAATACAGGGATTTTGACCTGATTTTTGAGTAACTTTAAAAATTTGTATGAAATCTAAATTTGACCAAAATGAGTTCAAACTTTCTACACAACATACAAACGTGTGTGTGGATCAGAAAAAAATATAAAAATAAAAATTTCTCTCTTTTTTATTTTTGGGTAAAATTTGACCAAAAACCATGTACAGGGTTTTGGCCTGATTTTTGAGCAGCTTTAACAATTAATAAAAAAACTTAAACATTAAGTATTGAGATAAATTCATCTTTTCTTGCCATTTTTTATGAAATACCCAACTCTAAACTCACTATACATAGTACTGGTATTAGCTATTACAGCACGATGATATGTTATATCATTGTGATATCAAATCTTTACTTAATAATAAATGTAATAAATTTTTTTTAGTAACAAATTTGTAGTACAAATGTTTCAGATTTGTACTACAAGTACAAATCTAAAAATTCTAAAAAAAATTTATTATGAATGCACAACAGCATTTGTACCATGTATATGCCTTCTTAAAATTCAAATTTGTTTAAGTAGTTGCACAAATTGAGAAAAATTTAAATTCCACCTGTAATTACAAAGATGCTGCATATACTGATAGGCATAAATCACAATAAGTGTTGTTATATCGTGGTTGGAAATATATTAGTGGAAAATTATAGCAATTACAAAATTACAAATTACAAAATTGCAATTAAAAAATTACAAACAAATTAGCTAATAATTTGTTGGAAATTTTGTACATATGGCATAAAGGAACAAATATTCCTAGTATACATGCATGAACACAGATTTGTACTACAAGTACAAACTTGAAAGTTCTAAGAAAACCAAGTCAATAGAAAAGTACATGCATGTGTACATATTTTCATAAAATTCTGATTTGTTCAAGTACAAGTACAAGTCAATCCCCACCTGTTCACATAAACCACCACATTCATCTGTAATGAAGCAAAGCAGATACAATCACAATGTCATTCACTAACTAACTCTCCTTCTCTCTCTCTCCTTCTAAATTGTAACTGAGGCATAGTCATTTTCTTTAATGATTATTATTTATATTTAATTTAGTGCTTTAGCATATTATTATTTAAATCTGAAGCCATGGGCATATTAGAATAGTGATATGCATCTGTATTATAAATAAGGATGATAGTGACTTAGTGCATGAATCACAACAAGTGTTTCATTTATTCTTTTATAAACCACACTATACATTAATACACACATACACAGTAATATTGAGGATATGCACACTCATGACTAACCATATACCAGTAGAGCATTTATTCAATGTACAGTCATATAATGATAGAGTATGTCTGTGATTGTACACATAATGACTTATCATGTAAGTATGATTACCATGCAGTCCATAGTAAAGATGAGAGAATGGAGTAGGAGAGATATAGACTAAGAGAAACTGATTGAGTGAAGCAGATACTGACAAAGCAATAGCTGCACTACAAGTATGACACGATATTATGTCAATTAATATTTCTTTAATTATCTCATATTCTCTTCAAAGATCTGTGTTAAATGATAAATTAAAGAATTAGTATAGATGATTATAAGATACCATCTATTAAAAAGGAAAAATTAAGTGTATTGTACTATTAATTAGATTGAATCTAATTATCACAACTATGCATCAGATTTCCATATATGGAGAACAAGTAGTTTATATAAGTCATCACAAGTATACACTAGTCAGTCAGTACAGACAGTAGCTATGTCTCTCCTGTTAGTGGTTGTTCTCTTATTCTTCAGTAGCTCCTGCAGTGTCTCCTCTGGTCAGTATTATGTGTCTGATGACTGCAGTTCAGTTACTCAGTCATCTTGTAATCCTTTATCAGTGTATGCTGGGAATATGTCTCAATACAATAACACCATCTTCTACTTCATTGGAACTAGTGTCATTAACTTTAATGTCACAATGGACTCAGTACAGAATATAACTCTACATGGACTGGACCAGTCTCCTACTATTAACTGCTCATCTGGGTCTATAACAGTCACTACCAGCAGTCATGTCAGTTTTAGTAACTTATCATTCCAGCAATGCAACATAGCTTTTTACTTTTCAAGCAACATCACAATTGCTGGTTCTATTTTTAAAAACCTGAGAGGACACTGGTACATGTATGTCGGCCTCCGCAATGTTTTTGATAGTAAGATAACATCTTCAATTTTTGATAATGTAAGACTAGATATTGAATATCATTCACCTCCAGTGTGTTACAATGAATTACACCATTACTCATTAACACTGACTAATGTTACTATTGTGACCAATGGCTACTTATGGTTTAATATAGATCATGGCACCTCATATAATCTATCAGTTATCTTTGATATTATCAGTTCAATTTTTGGTTTTTATTGGTTCACAGAATCTCTTTTTTTTCAGTATATTACCAATTCATCAGTATCTTATTTAGATGTAGGATTTGGCCTTTTTTTTCGCACTCATTCATATCAATCAAAACATTGTAACATCAAAGGTATTGAATCACGATCTACCATTGCAATTGAAAACTCCCAATTTCACAACAACAGAAGATTTGGATTATCTATTGAAATAAGTAGAGATCACTTTCAATTAAGTAATCATTATATTGCTATCACTGTTAAGTGATGTTCAATACGTGACAATTATTATGGTTTATTCATTGATGGAGGTTTATCAACATCAACTCATATCAGTGTTATAGATACTGAACTTGTTGGAAATGGGAGAAATGGCATAGTAGGGTGTCTTTCTATTATTCTTAATAATATTACTGTTACAAATAGTCTATCAACAGGACTGGTGATTAAATCCTCTGTAGTAACTGTAGAAAATAGATTAGTATTTAAGAATAATACTGGAGTAGTTGGAGGAGGAATGGCAATAAATGGTTCATCTGTTGTGGCCCTATCACCATCAGCTAACTTGGAGTTTATTGGTAATCATGCAACTTATAAAGGAGGAGGAATTTATATTGATGACAAAACTGGATGTACATTTGCAAGTGTGTCACCCATACCTCTTACATTAAAGGATAATACTGCAAGAGTTGCTGGAAATGATATGTATGGGGACCTATTTGTTGATTTTAATAAGATTTTTAACTCAACAAATCCTTCAACATCAAGTGATGCAACTTCTTGGGGTTTTTGTGATCCTGAAAGTAATGAAACCACACCAATATGGTATGATGATGAGCAACAAAGTGCTTTTCCAGGTCAACCACTGAAATATAATGTTGCTTTATTAGGACGCACTTTTGATACAGACTCATATAGTTTTACAGATGGGAGAACAACAATAAAGATTAATGGAACAATAGTGACAAATAAATACATAATTAATTGTTCATTGATTGAGTTCACACCAAAATATATTAACTATGGAAGAAATAATATTACACTCAATGTCACTACTGATAGTATTTATTACATTGGAGTGTCACTGAGTATTTCATTCATTCTTAAAGAGTGTCCTATTGGTTTCAGTGTAAACAGTTCAGGTGTTTGTGATTGCAGTGTTTCAAGAGAGAATGTGACATGTGATATAAATACCCTAGACATTACACACAATGGTCTACTCTGGATTGGAACATATCATACCAGTACACCTTTCAATGCTAATTCAACCAATCCTAATGCATGCATTATCAATGAGGACTGTCTCCTCTATTGTTCTCCTAATCCTGTTACCTTTCAGTTCAATCACACTCATACTCAATGTGTGGATAATAGAGGATACAGAATGTGTGGATCATGTACAGAGGGATACAGTCTACTAATGGGATCAAACAAGTGTGGAAATTGTCATAATAATTACATGATGATAGCTTGGATTGCTCTGTTTGCAGTGATGGGTGTACTACTTGTGGTTCTACTCATTGCTCTCAATTTAACAGTATTGGTGGGTACACTCAATGGTCTATTGTTCTATGCTAACATTGTCAAGTTATATGAGCCAGTCTTTTCGAGGAAAGGAGCATTACCAGTACTGAGTCAAGTCATATCATGGATTAACTTAGACTTTGGGTTTGAGATATGTTTTTACAATGGTATGGACAGTTATGCTAAACAATGGCTTCAGTTTGCTTTTCCTCTCTACCTGTGGATCATTATCATTATCATTATACAATTGTGTAGGAGATATGGTAAGATATCAAGACTGATGGGGTCTCATGCTGTTTCTGTTTTATCTACACTTACTTTCCTCTCATATACTAAACTAGTCCGTACTATTGTTATTGTACTACACAAGCGTGAGGTAACTCTTCACTGTACAAATGAGTCAGTAAGATCAGTTAGTTTATGGTATGAGGATCCTAATGTTGAATATGCTAAAGGGAAGCATGCTGGACTATTTGGATTTGCCCTATTGGTGTCTGTTTCCTTTGCCATACCATACACACTGTTCCTTTTATGTCATCCAGTACTTGAGAAGTATTTGTCACATTTTAAACTGTTTAAGAGCTGGAGTCATTTCAAGCCTATTATTGATGCTTATAGTGGTCCAATGAAAGATGAGTATCGATTCTGGCCTGGTCTACTGTTAGTGACTAGGATAACAGTACTTTTAATTGTCACCTTTTTGCAGAATGAATCACGTGTCTTGCTATTGGCAGTAGCAGCTATTATCCTCTCCCTTAGTTTTATTTTTGGTGGTGTGTACAGAAAGAAATTGAACAATATCATAGAGTTTTGGTTTCTTTTAAACTTGTGTATCATGGCTTCTTTATCTATAGCCTTTACTGATGAGAGTAAAGTATTGATCTGGTACAATACTGGTTTATCTGTTTTTGTTTTTAGTTTTATTTTGATTATTGTTTATCATCTTTACCTGCAGTTATCACATATGAAATGTTATGATGCTCTAATTAAGAAGTTATTCAAGAAACAAGATGAAGATGATGAACCTCTTTTAGATGTCACTGAATCACATCTAACTGTTGATCAACAAAGGAGAGCTATGGTACCAAGTTCTACTGATATTAGACGCTGTGCTAGTCATGAATCAGTTGTTGATTTGTTTTAATCATAATCTTTAGTAGTTTTTTGATACCACATACTTTTACTTATCTATTATTAATTATTAGCTACTTTACTTTTTGAAACATTAACTGTAATTATTTTTTTAATTATTTTTAGAATTTTTAGTTTACAGTCTCATAAAGTATTTATAATAAAATTACTATTTTTTGTTGTTTTTATTATAAAATTGCCTTTGATTTTTTGTTTTTCATTTAAAATCTTGTTTAGAGATTATTTAAGTGAGTTTGCTACAGAAAATAAGAAGTCATTGTACAAGTACACTATAGTACTGTGCAGGTACATAAATGAACAAAATTAATTCTTAGTATGTACTAGTAGTATACATGAAGTCATGAACACAGTACAAAGTAGGAAAATTCTAAAAAACATTGCAATTTGATATAAAAGTGTATGCACGACTGTATGTGTCCTTGTCTTCCTAGAATTTGTGTAGGTTATTGGTAGCTATAGAAAGGATTAGTTTGTCATGGGTATATACTTCCATACAGGGTTCCCCACAAAGCATGCTAAGTGAGCTAAACAGTATGAGCTTCATGAGCTGACAAGTACTATAATACAGTACATGGCATTTGAAGCTACTTTAAAAATTTATTAAAAAATCAATTTTGATTGGAATCCTTTCAAAATTTCTACTAGACTAAATTTCTACACAACATAAACACATGTACATCTATATGTATCAGAAAAAATATAAAAATGAAGAATTTTATCCTTTTCATTTTTTCATTTTGAATAGGTATGTGTACACACATACATACAAACAAACTCTACTCATCTTAGTGGGCTTTGTCCAATGGAAAATTGAATGTCTAACTATGGCAACTATAATTCCTGGAGAATGATGAGTAGCTTGTACATTAGTACAGTACTCACCACAATACATGAGAAACTGAGTTGAGCCTGTGACTGCCAAAAAGTGTCTGAATTAAGAATTTAAGATAAGTTTTGTCAATAATGCAATAACATCCACTAGTGAATCTATAATAAGTACAGGTTATACTGAGGTGAGGTATCTTTGGTATTTATCAGGTTAGTAAGTAAATTCCTGGGCTACTTATGGGCCGTTTAATAACCTTCGACTACAAGGGAATTTCCTTATTAACCTCCCGGTTGTAATCAACTTATTCATGAACCTATAATCAAGCAATTTGATTGATCAATTAGAACTATATAGATAGGCATGGTAGAATTAGTCAGGTGGGGCCTGACCCGGCTGACTAGTATGGTAGAAGGAACACTACACTAACTACTGCTGATCTAATTATACATGTCACTCACTACCATGCATTACTTTAAATGTAAACAATACCTTTCAAATGTCCTTTCACACTGCATGAGTAATTGTGCTAGTCAGTACAGACAGTAGCTATGTCTCTCCTGTTAGTGGTTGTTCTCTTATTCTTCAGTAGCTCATGCAGTGTCTCCTCTGGTCAGTATTATGTGTCTGATGACTGCAGTTCAGTTACTCAGTCACCTTGTAATCCTTTATCAGTGTATGCTGGGAATATGTCTCAATACAATAACACCATCTTCTACTTCATTGGAACTAGTGTCATTAACTTTAATGTCACAATAGACTCAGTACGGAATATAACTCTACATGGACTGGATCAGTCTCCTACTATTCACTGTATAAAAAATAATGTGTTTATAGCAGTCACTACCAGCAGTCATGTCAGTTTTAGTAATTTATCATTCCAGCAATGCCACATAGATTTTATATATTCAAGTAATATCACAATTGCTGGTTCTATTTTTAAAAACCTGAGACACCAGTACATACACATCAGCCTCCTCAATGTTTTTGATAGTATGGTAAAATATTCAGTTTTTGATAATGTAAATCTAACTTTTGAATATAATCCACCTCCAGTGTGTTACAATGAATTACACCATTACTCATTAACACTGACTAATGTTACTGTGACTAATGGCTTCTTATGGTTTTATATGCATCATGGTACCTCATATAACATATCAGTTATCCTTGATAATGTCAATATCATCAGCTTATCAAATCATGGTGTTTATTCCAGTAAATCTCTTTTTTCTCTGTATTTTACCAACTCATTAGTATCTAATTCAAATGATATTGTTGACTTTAATTTTGACACGTCTTTACAGCAGCAAAATTTTTGTAATAACAAAGGTATTGAATCACGGTCGGCTATTGTAATTGAAGGCTCCCAATTTTACAACAATGGTAATGGCTTTACTTTTGATATAACTAGAAATTACTTTCAATTAAGTAATCATCATATTGATATTACTGTTAAGTCATGTTCAATACGTGACAGTGACAGGTATGGCTTATTGATTGATGGAGGTTTATCAACATCAGTTCATATCAGTGTTATAGACACTGAACTTGTTGGAAATAGGAGAAATAAAATAATGGGATATCTTTCTATCATTCTTAATAACGTTACTGTTACAAATAGTCTATCAACAGGACTGGTGATTATATCCTCTGTGGTAACTGTAGAAAATAGATTAGTATTTAAGAATAATACTGGAGTAGTTGGAGGAGGAATGGCAATAAATAGTTCATCTATTGTGGCCCTATCACCATCAGCTAACTTGGAGTTTATTGATAATCATGCAACTTATAAAGGAGGAGGAATTTATATTGATGAGAAAACTGAGTGTACATTTGCAGGAGTGTCACCCGTACCTCTTACATTAAAGAACAATACTGCTGGAGTAGCTGGAAATGATATGTATGGGCTACAAAATTTTCATTTTAATACATTATTTAACTCGACAAATCCTTCAACATCAAGTGCTGCAACTTCTTTGGGTTTTTGTGATCCAGACAGTAATGAAACCACACCAATATGGCATGAGGATGGGGAACAGAGTGCTTTTCCAGGTCAACCACTGAAATATAATGTTGCTTTATTTGGACGCAGTTTTGATACAAGCTCATATAGTCTTACTGATGGCAGAATAACAATAGAAATTAATGGAACAATGGTGATAGACAAATACATTAATAATTGTTCACTGATTGAGTACACACCAAAATTTATTATCAACTATAGAGAACATAACATTACACTCATTGTCACTACTGTCTCAATTTATCAATTTGAAATGCATTTGGGTATTTCATTTATTCTTAAAGAGTGTCCTATTGGTTTCAGTGTAAACAGTTCAGGTCTTTGTGATTGCAGTGTTTCAAGAGAGAATGTCACATGTGATATAAATACCCTACACATTACACACAATGGTCTACTGTGGATTGGAACATATCATACCAGTACACCTTTCAATGCTAATTCAACCAATCCTAATGCATGCATTATCAATGAGGACTGTCTCCTCTATTGTTCTCCTAATCCTGTTACCTTTCAGTTCAATCACACTGATACTCAATGTGTGGATAATAGAGGACACAGAATGTGTGGTTCGTGTACTGAGGGATACAGTCTACTAATGGGATCAAACAAGTGTAGACATTGTCATAATGATTACATGATGATAGGTTGGATTGCTCTGTTTGCAGTGATGGGTGTACTACTTGTGGTTCTACTCATTGCTCTCAATTTAACAGTATCAGTGGGTACACTCAATGGTCTATTGTTCTATGCTAACATTGTCAAGTTATACGAGCCAGTCTTTTCAAGGAAAGGAGCATTACTAGTCTTGAGTCAAGTCATATCATGGATTAACTTAGACTTTGGGTTTGAGATATGTTTTTACAATGGTATGAACAGTTATGCTAAACAATGGCTCCAGTTTGCTTTCCCTCTCTACCTGTGGGTCATTATCATTATCATCATACAATTGTGTAGGAGATATGGTAAGATATCAAGACTGATGGGGTCCCATGCTGTTCCTGTTCTATCTACACTCTTCCTTCTCTCGTATACTAAACTAGTACGTACTATTGTTATTGTACTACACAAGCGTGAGGTAACTCTTCACTGTACAAATGAGTCAGTAAGATCAGTTAGTTTATGGTATGAGGATCCTAATGTTGAATATGCTAAAGGGAAGCATGCTGGACTATTTGGATTTGCCCTATTGGTGTCTGTTTTCTTTGTCATACCATACACACTGTTTCTTCTGCTTAATCCTTTTTATGAGAAGTATCTTTCAAATTTCAAACTTTTAAGGAAAGTTTGGAGTCGTTTTAAGCCTATTATTGATGCTTATAGTGGTCCAATGAAAGATGAGTATCGGTTTTGGCCTGGTCTAATACTAGTGGCGAGGATACCAGTACTATTATCAGTTACTTTAGTTGACAGTTTTATTCAGTCACAGCACTTTCTATTGTCAATGCTATTGACAGTGTTGGTTATTGTGCTATCATTGAGTCATTGTTTTGGTGGAGTTTACAAGAAGAGAATGAACAATGTACTTGAAGTTTGGTTCTTGTTTAACTTATGTATCATGGTTGGTCTATCTGTAGCTATTAATGAAGACAGTAAAGTATTGATCTGGTACAATACTTGTTTATCTATTTTTATTTTTAGTTTTATTTTGATTGTTGTTTATCATCTTTACCTGCAGTTATCACTTATGAAATGTTATGATGCTCTAATTAAGAAGTTATTCAAGAAACAAGATGAAAATGATGATCCTCTTTTAGATGTTACTGAATCATATCTAACTGTTGATCAGCAAAGAAGAGCTATGGTGCCAAGTTCTACTGATGTTAGACGCTGTGCTAGTCGTGAATCAGTTGTTGATTTGTTTTGACGATAATCTTTAGTAGTTTTTTGCTACCATATACTTTCACTCCTCTATATTGCTAATTATTAGTTAGAACCAGTAACCATAATTAATGTATTCTTTATTATTTTTTAGAATATTCAGTTTACAGTCTCATACTGTAATAATAATAATGCTACTAATTTTACTGTTATTTGTTATACTATTACATTTGATTTTTGTTTTCAATTTAAATCCTTTTAATCCATTAGATCAGTGTCATGGGGAGCTTGCTACAGAAAATGACATTAGTCATTGTACATGTACACTAGAGTACAGGTACAAAAGTAAACTAATTCTTTTATCTATATGCTAGATCATATCTAGTCCATGAGATCTTCAAGTGAACATCAGATTTGTACTACAAGTACAAAGTATGAAAATTAAAAAAAAAATTAATTTATTATAAAAGTGCATGCACAACTGCATGTGTACATGTCTTCCTAGAATTTGTGTAGGTTATTGGTAGCTATAGAAAGGATTAGTTTGTCATGGGTATATACTTCCATACAGGGTTCCCCACAAAGCATGCTAAGTGAGCTAAACAGCATGAGCTTCATGAGTTGACTAGCACTACAATACAGTACATGGCATTTGAAGCTACTTTTAAAATTCATTAAAAATTCAATTTTGATCGGAATCCTTTTAAAGCTTCTATCAAACTAAGTTTCTACACAACATAACTACATGCAAATCTATCTATGTATCAGACAAATTTAAAAATGGAGAATTCTCTCCTTTTCATTTTTGGCAAAAATTCAGCCTAAATCCAAGAGTGTGGGGGACATTGGTCCAATTTATGAGCAAATTTAAAAATTCATAAAAATTCTAAATTTGATTGAAATGAGTTAAAGCTTTTTACACAACATAAAGACATGTATATGCACCAGAAAAAATATAAAAATATAGCATTTTCTTTTTTTTTTGAGGAAATTTGGCCAAAGACAATCTAGTACATAACAGGGTCTTTGACCTGATTTTTGAGCAGCTTTAACAATTTATAAAAAGTCCAATTTTGAAAATCCAATTTCTACACAATATACCCATCAACATGCAGCATTGTGTAAAGTACTCACTACATGTCATCAAGTATTTCTGTAACAAGAGTGTACTCTTTAAATCAATGGGCCACAGACATACAGATAGACACTGTATGCATATAATGACCGTAACAAAATGTACTAATTGCTCAGTTTCAGCTGTTTTATTGTACATTTTGTGTATTGTGAGATTCAGTGTTATCAAAGTTATGATTTTAATAAAAAAGGAATGGAATAATCTGCTTGAATTAAAGATTTAAAATTTTCTCATTGTAGAAGATTATATAGGCATATAGTAGAGGGTATTTTGCCAAATTATCAAGGAATTTTAAAAATTCAATTTTGATCAGAGTAAACTTTCTACACAACTTAAGTACATGTATCACAAATATAAAAATTCTATTTTGATTGGAATCAGCTCAAAAATTTTAGACAAAATAAAAATTGAGTGTCAGAAAATGTAACGAATTCATCTTCTCTTCCCATTTTTCATACAGCACCAATTAGTGGAAATACAATTACGACCACTACTATTTTTGGGGGAGTTTTGTATGCATGGCATGAATGAGCAAATATTCCTAGTATGTACATGAAGACAAAAACACAGATTGAAAATTATAAAAAATTCAATCCCCACCTGTTCACAAACCCCCACATTTATCTGTAATGAAGCAAAGCAGCTACAATCACAATGTCATTCACTAACTCCTCTTAAAATGAAAGGAGGTACATTCTTTTCTTTACTGATTATTATTTATATTTAATATGTAGCGCTTTTGCATATTATCACTGAAACCTGAAGTCATGGACATAGTACATTTAAAAAATATAATACAAAACTATTGGTATTACACTAGTGACATGTATATCTGTATTAAAAAGGATACATAAATACTGCATATACTGATAGTGACTTAGTGCATGAATCACAACAAGTGTTTTATTTACTAACATTATAAACCACATCATACATGCACACACATATACACAGTAATATTGAGGTTATGCACACTCATGACTAACCATATACCAGTAGAGCATTTATTCAATGTACAGTCATATAATGATAGAGTATGTCTGTGATTGTACGCATAATGACTTATCATGTAAGTATGATTACCATGCAGTCCATAGTAAAGATGAGAGAATAGAGCAGGAGAGATATAGACTAAGAGAAACTGATTGAGTGAAGCAGATATAGAAAGCAGAGCCACTACAAGTTATGTGTATACATTTCTTTAATTACCAAGGAATTGTGTTAGATCATAAATTGAGAATTATTCCTAGATTGTATTGCATCAATTGTTTGAATCTGATTATCGCAACCATACATCAGATTTCCATGTATCTCCAGAGAACAAATCTAGTTTAAATAAGTTGTCACTCACACAGCATGCAAGTATATATGTCACAAACTTCTGACTAATACACCACTAGTAGTGGTGTATTATCCAACTAGAGCATTTATTCAATGTACAGCCAACTTGTCTGCGATTGTGGTTTTTATGACCTTGCATGTACTAGTAAGTATTTTATTTGTGTGTGTATGTGATGCTTTATCATGGTCATAATGAAGATGAGACAAGCAAATAGGCCGCCAGAGATTACAGATAGACACTGTATGCATATACTGATTGTAACAAAATGTACTAATTCCTCAATTTCAGCTGTTCTGTTTAACATCTTGTGTATTGTGAGATTATTACTAATATTATTATTTAATAAAAAATGAATGTGTTAACTATCACAACTAGATATTTCCATATTTGGAGGATGATGAGTATAGCTCATGCATTAGTACAGTACTCATGACAGTACATGAAAAACTATTCCAAGGCTACTTATTAACCACCAGGGCCACTTACTAACCTCTGACTACCCAGGAATTTACTTATTAACCTCCCAACGGTAAACAAGATGAACCTATGGAATTGTTTAATACACTTAAAGTAAATTATATTATTGTAGTAGTGAGTGACATGTATAATTAGATCAGTAGTAGTAGTAGTAATGCAGATTGCTTGATAAAAATTTATGAACCTAAAATCAAGCAATCTGCACTACTACTACTAATCTAATTATACATGTCATCACTACTATATACAATAATATTGCTTTAATTAAATGTATAAACAATTCCATAGGCTTATCTCATTCCACACAGTGAGTGAATGTGCTAGTCAGTACAGGCAGTAGCTATGTCTCTCCTGTTAGTGGTTCTTCTCTTATTCTTCAGTAGCTCCTGCAGTGTCTCCTCTGGTCAGTATTATGTGTCTGATGACTGCAGTTCAGTTACTCAGTCACCTTGTAATCCTTTATCAGTGTATGCTGGGAATATGTCTCAATACAATAACACTATCTTCTACTTCATTGGAACTAGTGTCATTAACTTTACTGCCACAATAGACTCAGTACAGAATATAACTCTACATGGACTGGACCAGTCTCCTACTATTCACTGTATAAGTAATGAGATTATACCAGTCACTACCAGCAGTCATGTCAGTTTCAGTAACATATCAATCCACTGCAACATAACTTTTAGATATTCAAGTGATATCACAATTGCTGGTTATATTTCTAAAAACCAACATCAGATTTTGAGACTTATAAATGTTTTTGACAGTAAGATAACATCTTCAGTTTTTGATAAAGTACCTCTAATCATTGAATATAATCCACCTCTGGTGTGTTACAATGAATTACACCATTACTCATTAACACTGACTAATGTTACTGTGACTAATGGCTACTTATTGTTTGATGTGCATCATGGTACCTCATATAATATATCAGTTATCATTGATAATTTCAATATCATCAGTACATCTATTGATGCTGTTGTATATTATTTCAGTGAATCTCTTTTTTCTCTGTATGTTATGAATTCATCAGTATCTTATTTAGAGGATGGATCTGTCTTTAAGTTTGACACACATTCACAGCAATCGCAATATTGTAATATTAAAGGTGTTGAATCACAATTGAATATTGTAATTGAAGATTCCCAATTTCACAACAATAATTATGGATTAGCTTTTGATATTAGTAGAGATTACTTTCAATTAAGTAATTATCATATTGCTATTATTGTAAAGTCATGTTCAATACGTAACAATGATGAGTATGGTTTATCCATTAATGGACATTTATCAACATCAGCTCATATCAGTGTTATAGATACTGAACTTGTTGGAAACAAAAAAAATGAGATAAGAGGGTGTCCCTCTATCCTTCTTAATAATGTTACTGTTAAAAATAGTCTATCAACAGGACTGGTGATTATAGCCTCTGTACTAACTGTAGAAAACAGATTAGTATTTAAGAATAATACTGGAGTAGTTGGAGGAGGAATGGCAATAAATGGTTCATCTGTTTTGGTCCTATCACCATCAGCTAACTTGAAGTTTATTGATAATCGTGCAACTTATAAAGGAGGAGGAATTTATATTGATGAGAGAACTGCGTGTGAATTGGCACGAGTATCACCAATACCAATTCCTCTTACATTAAAGAATAATACTGCTGGAGTAGCTGGAAATGATATATATGGGCAAGTTAATTTCCCTGAATTATTTAGCTTCACAAATATTTCAACATCAAGTGATCCAGCAGCATTCACTTTTTGTGATCCTGACAGTAATGAAACCACACCAATATGGTATGATGATGAGCAACAAAGTGTTTTTCCAGGTCAACCACTGAAATATAATGTTGCTTTATTTGGACGCAGTTCTGATTCAAACTCATATAGTCTTACAGATGGGAGAATAGCAATAGAAATTAATGGAACACTGGTGATAGACAAATACATTAATAATTGTTCACTGATTGAGTACACACCAAAATATATCAACTATGGAAGAAATAATGTTACACTCAGTCTCATTGTCACTACTAATACATTATATAACTTTAAAGTGCAATTCGGTATTCGCTTTATTCTTAATGAGTGTCCTATTGGTTTCAGAGTAAATAGTTCAGGTGTTTGTGATTGCAGTGTTTCAAGAGAGAATGTGACATGTGATATAAATACACTAGACATTACACACAATGGTCTACTGTGGATTGGAACATATCATACCAGTACACCTTTCAATGCTAATGAAACCAATCCTAATGCATGCATTATCAATCAGGACTGTCTCCTCTATTGCTCTCCTAATCCTGTTACCTTTCAGTTCAATCACACTGATACTCAATGTGTGGATAATAGAGGACACAGAATGTGTGGTTCGTGTACAGAGGGATACAGTCTACTAATGGGATCAAACAAGTGTGGACGGTGTCATAATAATTACATGATGATAGCTTGGATTGCTCTGTTTGCAGTGATGGGTGTACTACTTGTGGTTCTACTCATTGCTCTCAATTTAACAGTATCAGTCGGTACACTCAATGGTCTATTGTTCTATGCTAACATTGTCAAGTTATACGAGCCAGTCTTTTCAAGGAAAGGAGCATTACCAGTCTTGAGTCAAGTCATATCATGGATTAACTTAGACTTTGGGTTTGAGATATGTTTTTACAATGGTATGGACAGTTATGCTAAACAATGGCTCCAGTTTGCTTTCCCTCTCTACCTATGGATCATTATCATTATCATCATACAATTGTGTAAGAGATATGGTAAGATATCAAGACTGATGGGGTCTCATGCTGTTCCTGTTCTATCTACACTCTTCCTTCTTTCGTATACTAAACTAGTGCGTACTATTGTTATTGTACTACACAAGCGTGAGGTAACTCTTCACTGTACAAATGAGTCAGTAAAATCAGTTAGTTTATGGTATGAGGATCCTAATGTTGAATATGCTAAAGGGAAGCATGCTGGACTATTTGGATTTGCCATATTGGTGTCTGTTTTTTTTGTCATACCATACACACTCTTCCTTTTACTTAATCCTTTTTATGAGAAGTATCTTTC
>NW_003546629.1:33074-40152 GCF_000090795.2 Amphimedon queenslandica | reverse complement strand
CAATGGCTCCAGTTTGCTTTCCCTCTCTACCTATGGATCATTATCATTATCATCATACAATTGTGTAAGAGATATGGTAAGATATCAAGACTGATGGGGTCTCATGCTGTTCCTGTTCTATCTACACTCTTCCTTCTTTCGTATACTAAACTAGTGCGTACTATTGTTATTGTACTACACAAGCGTGAGGTAACTCTTCACTGTACAAATGAGTCAGTAAAATCAGTTAGTTTATGGTATGAGGATCCTAATGTTGAATATGCTAAAGGGAAGCATGCTGGACTATTTGGATTTGCCATATTGGTGTCTGTTTTTTTTGTCATACCATACACACTCTTCCTTTTACTTAATCCTTTTTATGAGAAGTATCTTTCAAATTTCAAAGTTTTCAAAAAATTTTGGAGTCATTTCAAGCCTATTATTGATGCTTATAGTGGTCCAATGAAAGATGAGTATCGGTTCTGGCCTGGTCTACTGCTAGTGGCTAGGATACCAGTACTATTATCAGTTACTTTAGTTGACAGTTTCATTCAGTCACAGCACTTTCTTTTGTCAATGCTATTGACAGTGTTGGTTATTGTGCTATCATTGAGTAATGGTTTTTGTGGAGTTTACAAGAAAAGATTGAACAATGTACTTGAAGTTTGGTTCTTGTTTAACTTGTGTATAATGGTTGGTCTATCTGTAGCCTTTACTGATGAGAGTAAAGTACTGATCTGGTACAATATTTGTTTATCTGTTTTCATTTTTAGTTTTATTTTGATTGTTGTTTATCATCTTTACCTGCAGTTATCACATATGAAATGTTATGATGCTCTAATTAAGAAGTTATTCAAGAAACAAGATGAAGATGATGATCCTCTTTTAGATGTCACTGAATCACATTTAACTGTTGATCAACAAAGGAAAGCTATGGTACCAAGTTCTACTGATGTTAGACGCTGTGCTAGTCGTGAATCAGTTGTAGATTTGTATTAGTCATAATCTTTAGTAGTTTTTGCCGCCACTTAGCTACTTTAGTTTTAGAAACAGTAACTATAATTAATCTATTCTTCATTATTTTTTAGAATGTTTAGTTTACAATCTCATACAGTGTGTGCATACAGTTGTAATAATAATAGAATTATTTTAAAATTATTGTTACCATACCTTTTGTTTTCAAGCTAATTCCTTTTTAAATATTGCTACAAAAGATCAATATACATGTACGCTGCAAATATTTTTTGCTAATGAAGTCTTGAAAACAAATTTGTACAAGTACAAATTTGAAAATTTAAAGAAAAATTTCAAGTCAATATAAAAGTACATGCATGGTACATATCTTCCTGGAATTCCAATTTGTTTAAGAACATGCACAAATTAAGAATAATTCAATCCCCACCTGTTCACATAAACCCCCACATTCATCTGTAATGAAGCAAAGCAGGTACAATCACAATGTCATTCACTAACTAACTCTCCTTCTCTCCCTCTCTCTCTTCCTATATTGTAATTGAGGCATAATCCTTTTCTTTAGTAATTATTTAATATTCTTTAATACAGTGCCTTTGCATATTATCACCAAAATCTGAAGCCATGGACATAAAACACCTACAATAATAAATAATAATACTACACTGGTGACATGTATCTGTATTATAAACGAGACACCTACGGTGCATGGCCTCGCCCCTATAGCTGCTATGGTGCATGCCTGCACTGCAATAGCTGTTTGATTATCAGCATTAAGAGAGTCTGCTCAACACTAGCTTCCTGCAGTTGCACTTGCTCTTGAATACCTGCAGAAGTAGCAGCACTGCAGCACATACATGCAAGCAGCTCCAGCCCCTCCCATGCATGTAGATTGAAAGGTGTGGCATTCGATCATAACTGGAATGATTGGCAGCAAGAAGACCATGTGAGAAAGAAGCTTCACTTTTTCTTTACTAATCAGCAATATATGATAAACTTACTGACAAAAAAAGTTGCTGCCTTTGTATATTTGAGATAGTATAGGTACTTTACCTATAACCCAGCAAGTTGTTGCTCTAGCGCTGCACAAACGAGTCAGTGTGACCTCAACAATTTCAAGTAAGTATAACTCTTCATCAAGTAAGATTTAGAGAAATCTGTTCATATTATTTGAAGGCCATGCTCTAATCTACTGAAAAATGCTACCATCTATCTCTAAAGTGCCAACACAACGGAACTTGGCCCATTTGCTCGATTTTCTTACTTTGAAGCTTCTGTACCTAGCACTTGTATTTGAGCAACACAAAACAGTTAAGAAAGACTTTTCCACGCCAAAAAGAAAGATCTAGGAGCTTGAAACATGCTGTGCTAAAGTTATTGTTTATTAAAAACAAATTTCAGTTGTACAGAATGAATGACAGACAGACAGACAGACACAACAACTACCTATACCTCGCGTATAGGCGAGGCCAAACCTCGCGTATAGGCGAGGCCAATAAGGATGAAAGTGGCTTAGTGCATGAATCACAACAAGTGTTTTATTTACTCTCTTATAAACCACACTATACATTAATATACAGTACTATCAATTACATTGAATTGCTATATTACTATTACTACATGTATATTACTTCCTGTGTATATTATACACAGTAACATACATACACAGTAACAAAATTTAATTCATGCATCATTTTGCTCCATGCTGTCTCTCTCATTTAAGTCAATTTCCTCATCATTATTATATCTTTGGTATACTTCTAACTTCCATATAAGTTTCCTATAAAACATGCTAAGTAAGCTAGACAGTATATGCTTTATGAGTAGTCTCGCCACGCCCCTTCGCTACCTGCGTACATGGCATCAGGAACAACTTTTAAAATTTATTAAGTTTGATCAAAATCAGTTCACAATTTATACACAATGTAAGAATGTATGCACATCAGAAAATATATATAAAATAGAGAATCCCCTCCTAGTGATTTTTGGTAAAATAACCTGTACTGTAACACTTATATGGCAAGCTATTGGAGTACAGTCAATTGAAGTACATGTACATTGTACTGATGCATGAATGAACAAATTCCTAATATGTACATGAAGCCAGAAACACAGATTTGTACTACAAGTACAAATGAAAAATTTTTTTTTAATTTTGGTTATGCATTTTCAGCTGCACTTGTATTGTGTATATGTCTTCCTAAGACTTCTGATTTGTTCAAGTGCATACAAAAATTTTAAAAATTAATCCCCACCTGTTCACAAAACCACCACATTCATCTGTAATGAAACAAAGCAGATTCAATCACAATGTCATTCGCTAACTAACTCTCCTTCTCTACCCCCTCTCTCTCTCCTCCTATTTCCGTATTTATTATTTAGTTACCCAATACAATACTACTGGCATTACACTAGTCATATGTAGATCTATCAGTATTATAATACAGTATACATAGATCTTGCAATACTGATTTGACAAAATACCCAGTGCTATAATACAAAATATTTTCTCATAAATTGCTCCGTTTGCTTGGAGAAATTTTTTCATTTTTTAATAATATTCTTCTGATGCACCACGTTCTTGTGCTGCATTGAAACTTTGAGCTCATTCTGATCAAAATGTATTTTGTGAATTCCACGTTTTCATTAAAATTTGCGAAATTAAATTCCATTAAAAAGATGTGGCACACTAGGAAAAATAGCTGCAGAATGTAAGATTCGCGAAAATCTATACCCCACAAATGGCAAATCTGAACAAATTCACGAAATTTTATACCAACAAAATAAAACTCCTACACAGTATTAATTGTTAGCTATTTAGTTTTAAACTATTTATTTTAGTGCTTTGCATTAGTCCCACTTAAGGCCTTTCTACACTAGATCTAGCACTTCTAATGCACATTGAACTGGTCTGAAACCGGTTCCAGTCATTCCAAACCTGATGCCAAACCACCTCCATATGGTTTGAATGTGCATTCAATTGACAGTTGGATCAGAAATACTATCAAAATAATTATACATGATCCTGAAGATAGTGCCATGGTGGAATCACTTGATGTGCATTCAGTGTGCATTAATGAGCCGACTTCTGGAACTGGTTCAAGTGTAGAAAGGCCTTTAGTTCGACCATTCCCCAGCCTGTACAGCCACGTATATAGGCTGGAGAATGGTCTTGCTGTGCAAGACTACTCTTGCATGTTATCGCTATAAAATTTCATGTCATGAACATAAACACTTACTATGATTTAGAGGCAGCCATAAGACTTTTGTCTAACTTAATTTAAAAGTACTAACATTGACTTCCTGGATAATTGAATGCATTAGCACTCATAACAATATTGACATGAGATAATGAGTCAAGCCTAGGAAAAGAGTATATCCCAAGAAAAGCAATAACATTCACTGATAGTGAGTAGTGACTTCATGTATAATCATATTACTTTTGTATACAATACCTCTCACAAGTCCATAGGCTTATAGCTCATTATATATACTGAGTGAATGGACTAGTTGGTCAGTACAGACAGCAGCTATGTCTCTCCTGTTAGTGGTTGTTCTCTTATTCTTCAGTAGCTCCTGCAGTGTCTCCTCTGGTCAGTATTATGTGTCTGATAACTGCAGTTCAGTTACTCAGTCATCTTGTAATCCTTTATCAGTGTATGCTGGGAATATGTCTCAATACAATAACACCATCTTCTACTTCATTGGAACTAGTGTCATTAACTTTGATGTCACAATGGACTCAGTACAGAATATAACTCTACATGGACTGGACCAGTCTCCTACTATTAACTGCTTATATCGGTCTCTGAGAGTCACTAGCAGCAGTCATGTCAATTTCAGTAATTTATCATTCCAACAATGTGTCATAGATTTTAAATATTCAAGTAATATTACGATTACTGGTTCCATTTTTAAAAGCCAAAAGAACAATTCATTTCTTATGAATCTTTTTGATAGTATGATAACATCTTCAGTTTTTGATGGTGTAAATCTACTCATTTATTATAATCCACCTCCAGTGTGTTACAATGAATTACACCATTACTCAATATCGCTGACTAAAGTTACTATGACTGGGTCATTATGGCTATTTATGAGACATGGTACTTCGTATAATATATCAGTTATTAGTGAGAATGTTAATATCATCAGAGGAGACAGCATTCAAGTTAATTTCATTGAATCTCTTTTTTCTTTGCATGTTACCAATTTATTAGTATCAAATTCACAAGCTGGATTTAGCTTTCAGTTTGATACGTATTCACCATATAAAAATTGTAATATTAAAGGTGTTGAATCACAATCGACTATTGGAGTTGAAGACTACCATTTTCACAACAATTCTAATGATGGATTACATTTTGATATAAAAAAAGATTATTTTCAATTAAGTAATCATCATATTGATATCACTGTTAAGTCATGTTCAATACATGACAATGTTTGGCATGGTTTATCCATTATAGGACATTTATCAACATCAGCTCATATCAGTGTAATAGATACTGAACTTGTTCGAAACAAAGCAGGAAATGAGATAGCAGGGTGTCTTTATATCCTTCTTAATAACATTACTGTTACAAATAGTCTATCAACAGGACTGGTGATTATATCCTCTGTAGTAACTGTAGAAAATAGATCAGTATTTAAGAATAATACTGGAGTAGTTGGAGGAGGAATGGCAATAAATAGTTCATCTATTGTGGCCCTATCACCACCAGCTAACTTGGAGTTTATTGATAATCTTGCAACTTATAAAGGAGGAGGAATTTATTTGGATGAAAAAAGTGACTTTCAATTTAAACTAGGCTCCAATTCCATAACTCTTACATTAAAGAATAATACTGCTGGAGTAGCTGGAAATGACATGTATGGGCTAGTTAATTTCCCTGAATTATTTAGCTTCACAAATATTTCAACATCAAGTGATCCAACAGCATTCACTTTTTGTGATCCTGACAGTAATGAAATCACACCAATATGGGATGATGGAGAACAACAAAGTGTTTTTCCAGGTCAACCACTGAAATATAATGTAGCTTTATTTGGATGCAGTTCTGGTTCAAACTCATTTAGTGTTACAGATGGGAGAATAACAATTGAAGAAAATTATAAACCAATAGTGACAGACAGATATATTAATAAATGTTCACTGATTCGATACACACCAACATTAAATTTTATTAACTATGGAAGAAATACCGTTGCACTAACTATCACAACTGATATACTTCGTAACAATTTCCCGCAATTGCATATTTCATTTATTCTTAAAGAGTGTCCTATTGGTTTCAGTGTAAACAGTTCAGGTCTTTGTGATTGCAGTGTTTCAAGAGAGAATGTGACATGTGATATAAATACCTTAGACATTACACACAATGGTCTACTGTGGATTGGAACATATCATACCAGTACACCTTTCAATGCTAATGAAACCAATCCTAATGCATGCATTATCAATGAGGACTGTCTCCTCTATTGTTCTACTAATCCTGTTACCTTTCAGTTCAATCACACTGATACTCAATGTGTGGATAATAGAGGACACAGAATGTGTGGATCATGTAGAAATGGATACAGTCTACTAATGGGATCAAACAAGTGTGGACATTGTCATAATAATTACATGATGATAGCTTGGATTGCTCTGTTTGCAGTGATGGGTGTACTACTTGTGGTTCTACTCATTGCTCTCAATTTAACAGTATCAGTGGGTACACTCAATGGTCTATTGTTCTATGCTAACATTGTCAAGTTATATGAGCCAGTCTTTTCAAGGAAAGGACCATTACCAGTATTGAGTCAAGTCATATCATGGATTAACTTAGACTTTGGGTTTGAGATATGTTTTTACAATGGTATGGACAGTTCTGCTAAACAATGGCTTCAGTTTGCTTTCCCTCTCTACCTGTGGATCATTATCATTATCATTATACAATTGTGTAAGAGATATGGTAAGATATCAAGACTGATGGGGTCTCATGCTGTTCCTGTTCTATCTACACTCTTCCTTCTCTCGTATACTAAACTAGTACGTACTATTGTTATTGTACTACACAAGCGTGAGGTAACTCTTCACTGTACAAATGAGTCAGTAAGATCAGTTAGTTTATGGTATGAGGAT
>NW_003546629.1:21472-32687 GCF_000090795.2 Amphimedon queenslandica | reverse complement strand
ACACACTGTTTCTTTTACTCATCCTTTTTATGAGAAGTATCTTTCAAATTTTAAACTCTTAAATAAATTTTGGAATCATTTCAAGCCTATTATTGATGCTTATAGTGGTCCAATGAAAGATGAGTATCGGTTCTGGCCTGGTCTACTGCTAGTGGCTAGGATACCAGTACTATTATCAGTTACTTTAGTTGATAGTTTCATTCAGTCACAGCACTTCCTATTGTCAATGCTATTGACAGTGTTAGCTATTGCGCTATCATTGGGTTATTGTTTTGGTGGAGTTTACAATAAAAGAATGAACAATGTACTTGAAGTTTGGTTCTTGTTTAACTTGTGTATCATGGTTGGTCTATCTGTAGCCTTTACAGATGAGAGTGAAGTTTTGATCTGGTACAATACTTGTTTATCTGTTTTTATTTTTAGTTTTATTTTGATTGTTGTTTATCATCTTTACCTGCAGTTATCACATATGAAATGTTATGATGCTCTAATTAAGAAGTTATTCAAGAAACAAGATGAAGACGATGATCCTCTTTTAGATGTCACTGAATCACATCTAACTGTTGATCAGCAAAGGAGAGCTATGGTACCAAGTTCTACTGATGTTAGACGCTGTGCTAGTCGTGAATCAGTTGTTGATTTGTTTCAATCATAACCTTTAGTAGTTTTTGCTGCCACATACTTTTATTAATCTATTATTAATTATTAGGCACTTTAGCTTTAGAAGCAATAACTATAATTAATTTATTCTTCATTACTTTTTAGGATGTTCAGTTTACAATCTCATACAGTGGTGCATACAATTGTAATAATAATAGAATTTTTTATATTTTAATTTTATTATTATTGCTACCATACCTTTTGTCTTTAAGTTAATTCCTTTTTAAACATTGCTTCAAAAATAAATCAATGTACATTTATGCTGCCAAATACTTCTTCCTATTGAAGTCATGAAAACAGATTTGTAAAAGTATATTAATCTGAAAATTCTACAAATCAGTATCATACAGTTCACAATTTATACACAATAAGTATGTATGAGCATCAGAAACATATATATTATAGAGTATTCTCTCCTAGTGATTTTGGTAAAATAACCTGTACTAAAACACTTTAATGGCAAGCTATTATAGTGAAGTACATGTACATTGTACTGATGCATAAATGAACTAATTCCTAATATGTACATGAAGTCATGAACACAGATTCCTACTACAAGTACAAATATGAAAATTCAAAGAAAAATCTTAATTATGTATACATCTACACATGCATCATGCACATTTGTTCAAGTGCATAAGAAAAATTAAATCCCCACCTGTTCACATAAACCACCACATTCACCTATAATGAAGCAAAGCAGATACACTAACTCTTCTTCTCTTCCTCTCCTCCTACCGTATAGCGGGAAATTTTGGAGGACAATAATAAATTTCTCGAATTTCGCAGATTTTTTTCATGAATCGCAAAATTTAATTCCTTGAAAATCAATTTCTTAAGGTACAAGATAACAGATTAGTGAAAATTTGCAAAAATTAATTCCACAAACTTCTGGATATGGGTCATATGCAAAATTTATTATCCTCAAAAAAACCCACTATACCATATATTGTAATTTAGGCATAATCCTTTTCTTTAATGATTATTTTCATTAAAAAATATATTAGCACTAAAATTTGAAGCCATGGACATAAAACACTTACAATATAATAATACTATACTAATAATAGTGAGGCTCATTTCTGATCTTGTGATTACGTACTTCAGCTGCATTATTACTATAGCTATCAATTATTCATCACTTATTGTATTTACTGTAATAATTATACCCATGAAATAAAATTTCTGTGAAATTAGCAAATTAGTCATAATAACTGGAACTACAGTCATAACAGAGTAAAGAAACATGTAGAGTTATTACAATGATTCAATGACCCATGAATATGATTCAGTGGTAGTTCACTCACACATACTCCCACTCCATATGTGATCTTTATTACTATTAGTGTCTGGATAAAAAACTACTGGTAAATCTACATGTACTTAAGTGCATTTTGTTGGTATTTGTTATAATGTTACAATAACTTACTAATAGCTAACTAGAGCTAATTAAATACAGGAAAAATAGTGAGGGCAGTCAACAATGAAGAAACATTACTGTTGGTAACTGGCAATAGTGCAGGATCTTGTGTAGGGCACGAGACTAGATCTTGCTCTAAAGCTACCATACTCATGACACTAGGCATTGTGGCTATATACTTTGATGTTGTAAGCAACATGTTGCGTGATCAGATTACACAGCTAATGGTTTTCAACAACAGAATTGCTTGCGTGGTGCACATGCATGTGTGAGCTTTACTAGAGCATGCAATTTGAGCATCATGCTTCTGTTCTAGGAAAGTTTAGTTAAGCTTTAAAGTGATCAAAGTTAGTTGATTTAATTGTAGCAACAATGATAAGGAATTTATAGTAGAATCATGTACTCCTCCACTTCCAGACACTCTCATGAAATAACAAATCAGTTGAGTGACACTACGTCATTAATGGCAATAAAAGTTAGAGTACATCAGTTCACCTTATTATCTAATGGGAAAACAAGACGTCGGGTGAATGCAGAATCACGAGATCAAAATGATGCCTCAAATACTACTGAAGCACAGTAGACATACAAATTGAGTTGAAAGTAAAACATAAATAGACCATATTAAGCCTGAAATGGACATCAATGAACCGTATTATATCCTAATTTTATAATACATAGTAGTAAACTAAAATACACATGTACTTATGGTATGAATTATAAGGTAAATCAGAATACTCTATCACCCTTCTTTGCTCTCTCATTCTCTCTCTCTCTCTCTTTCTCATACAAAATTTAATGATAAAGCTTGAATATTAAAAACAAAGAATGAATTAGCACTGGCAAGATATTAGACAGAAAACGCCACATGGTTATGTACATGTTAGAAGTAAGAGGACCATTTAACTAGAAAGTGATACAATGACGAGAGGAGGAATGTAAGTTATACATGAAGGATAATGTTACAAATAATACTACAATAATAATAATAATACTACAATGTTGATATTACACTAGTGAAATGCATCTATATCATAAAATAAGGATACTGGTACATAAATAAGAATACATAGATTACTGATAGTGATGAATAGCAAGAAGTGTTACATTTAGTCTCTTATAAACTACATTATACATAAATATATACAATCATACAGTGTATACAGTAATATTGAGGTTTTGCACACTTATAACTATAACCACATACTAGTGGAGCACTGATTCATTGAATCTATAGTCATGTAATGATAAAGTACTTGATGCATGTCTATGATTGTACACATAATTATGCAAGCATTGTTACTATGCAGTCTTTAGTACACAGTATATAGACAAGAGAATGGAGTAGCCTAGTATAGGAGAGATAGGCTAAGTGAGAGAAGCAGATACAGTCAAAGCAATAGCACTACTTGTGAGGGGCTATATTTCTTTAATTACCTCCTCTTCTCTTCAAAGAATTGTTAAATTGTAAAATAAAGAATTAATATGATTATAAATACCATCTATAAAATTTAGACATTATCAACTAAAAAGAATGACTTGTAGTGTATGCTACTATTGAATTTCCATATTTGGTCTATATAACATCACTCGCAGCCTGCAAGTATACACTAGTCAGTCAGTGTACTTGAGAACTGAGTTGAGCCTTTTAGTGCAAAAAAGAATCCCAAGATAAGTTTTGTTAATGCAATAACGTTTAGCTTAGTCTCATTTCACCCTGAGTGAATATGTTAGTCAGTACAGACAATAGCTATTTAATATTTAGGTATTTACTATAATATTGTACTGTTAATTAGATTGAATCTAATTATCACTCACTATACTATGCATCAGATATCCATATTTGGAGAGTAGCCTATATGAGCCATCACTCGCAGCCTGCAAGTATAAACCAGTCAGCTGGTACAGACAGTAGCTATGTCTCTCCTGTTAGTGGTTGTTCTCTTATTCTTCAGTAGCTCCTGCAGTGTCTCCTCTGGTCAGTATTGTGTGTCTGATGACTGCAGTTCAGTTACTCAGTCACCTTGTAATCCTTTATCAGTGTATGCTGGGGATATGTCTCAATACAATAACACCATCTTCTACTTCATTGGAACTAGTGTCATTAACTTTAATGTCTTAATGGACTCAGTACAGAATATAACACTACATGGACTGGACCAGTCTCCTACTATTAACTGCATAAATTATGTTATAGCTATCAATACCAGCAGTCATGTCAGTTTAAGTAACTTATCATTCCAACAATGCAACATAAATTTTCAATTTTCAAGTAACATCACAATTACTGGTTCTATTTTTACAAACCCCATGTATGTCAGCCTCCGCAATGCTGTTGATAGTATGATAACATTGTCAGCTTTTGATAACGTGACCGAAGCTCTACATATTTCCTATTATCCACCTCCAGTGTGTTACAATGAATTACACCATTACTCATTAACACTGACCAATGTTACTGTGACTAAAGGCTCCTTATGGCTTTGGATGGATCATGGTACCTCATATAATATATCAGTTAGCCTTGACAATGTCAATATCGTCAATTCATCAAATTATGGTGCTGTTCATAATTCTTTTAAATCTCTTTCTTCTTTGTATATTACCAATACATCAGTATATAATTGTTCAGGGAATGGATTTATTTCTTTTTCTACCACATATTCCCAGCAATCAAAAAATTGTAATATCAAAGGTGTTGAATCACAATTGGCTATTGTAATTGAAGACTCTCAATTTTACAACACCAAATTTGGATTAGTACTTGCTATAGAAAGAGATTATTTTCAATTAAGTAATCATCATATTGATATCACTGTTAAGTCATGTTCAATACGTGACAATGATGAATATGGTTCAGCAATTCCTGGAGATTTATCACCATCAGCTCATATCAGTGTTATAGATACTGAGCTTGTTGGAAACTGGAGAAATGCTATAGTAGGGTGTCTTTTTATCATTCTTAATAACATTATCATTACAAATAGCTTATCAACAGGACTGGTGATTATAGCCTCTGTGGTAACTGTAGAAAATAGATTAGTATTTAAGAATAATACTGGAGTAGTTGGAGGAGGAATGTCAATAAATGGTTCATCTGTTTTAGTGGCCCTATCACCATCAGCTAACTTGGAGTTTATTGATAATCATGCAACTTATAAAGGAGGAGGAATGTATATTGATAACAAAACTGAGAATCAATACTTTTATTCATATTTCTATTTTTCAACAGCTCTTAACATATTTACATTTAAAGGCAATACTGCTGGAGTAGCTGGAAATGATATATATGGAGTTGACTCTCAATTGGAATATCTTGCTTCTTACACATTGGCAAATCTTTCAACATCAAGTGATGCAAGTGCATTTGCTCTTTGTGATCCTGACAGTAATGAAATCACACCAATATGGTATGATGATGAGCAACAAAGTGTTTTTCCAGGTCAACCACTAAAATATAACGTTGCTTTATTTGGACGCACTTTTAAAACAAACTCATATAGTCTTACAGATGGAAGAATAACAATAGAAATTAATGGAACAATAGTGATAGACAAATACATAAATAATTGCTCACTGATTGAGTACACAACAAAATACATCAACCATTTTGGAGAACACAACATTACACTTATTGTCACTACTGATATATCATTTAGCACTGAATTGGGTATTTCATTTATTCTTAATGAGTGTCCTATTGGTTTCAGTGTAAACAGTTCAGGTCTTTGTGATTGCAGTGTTTCAAGAGAGAATGTCACATGTGATATAAATACCCTACACATTACACACAATGGTCTACTGTGGATTGGAACATATCATACCACTACACCTTTCAATGATAATGAAACCAATCCTAATGCATGCATTATCAATGAGGACTGTCTCCTCTATTGTTCTCCTAATCCTGTTATCTTTCAGTTCAATCACACTGATACTCAATGTGTGGATAAAAGAGGACACAGAATGTGTGGATCATGTAGAGATGGATACAGTCTACTAATGGGATCAAACAAGTGTAAACAGTGTCATAATAGTTACATAATGATAGCTTGGATTGCTCTGTTTGCAGTGATGGGTGTACTACTTGTGGTTCTACTCATTGCTCTCAAATTAACAGTATCAGTGGGTACACTCAATAGTCTATTGTTCTATGCTAACATTGTCAAGTTATACGAACCAGTCTTTTCAAGGAAACGAGCATTACCAGTATTGAGTCAAGTCATATCATGGATTAACTTAGACTTTGGGATTGAGATATGTTTTTACAATAGTATGGACAGTTATGCTAAACAATGGCTCCAGTTTGCTTTCCCTCTCTACCTGTGGATCATTATCATTATCATTATACAATTAAGTAGGAGATATCATAAGATATCAAGACTGATGGGGTCTCATGCTGTTCCTGTTCTATCTACACTCTTCCTTCTCTCATATACTAAACTAGTACGTACTATTGTTATTGTATTACACAAGCGTGAGGTAACTATTCACTGTACAAATGAGTCAGTAAGATCAGTTAGTTTATGGTATGAGGATCCTAATGTAGAATATGCTAAAGGGAAGCATGCTGGACTATTTGGATTTGCCCTATTGGTGTCTGTTTTCTTTGTCATACCATACACACTGTTCCTTTTACTCAATCCTTTTTACGAGAAGTACCTTTCAAATTTCAAAGTTTTCAAAAATTTTTGGAATCATTTCAAGCCTATTATTGATGCTTATAGTGGTCCAATGAAAGATGAGTATCGGTTCTGGCCTGGTCTACTGCTAGTGGCTAGGGTACCAGTACTATTATCAGTTACTTTAGTTGACAGTTTAATCCAGTCACAGCACTTCCTATTGTCAATGCTATTGACAGTGTTAGTTATTGTGCTATCATTGGGTCATTGTTTTGGTGGAGTTTACAAGAAGAGAATGAACAATGTACTTGAAGTTTGGTTCTTGTTTAACTTGTGTATCATGGTTGGCCTATCTGTAGCCTTTACTGATGAGAGTAAAATATTGATCTGGTACAATACTTGTTTATCTGTTTTTATTTTTAGTTTTATTTTGATTGTTGTTTATTATCTTTACCTGCAGTTATCACACATGAAATGTTTTGATGCTCTAATTAAGAAGTTATTCAAGAAACAAGATGAAGGTGATAATTCTCTAACTGAATCACATAAAACTGTTGATCAACAAATGAGAGAAATCATTGCACCAAATTCTACCGATGTTGTACTCAGTAATGATCATCGTGAATCAGTTATTGATTTGTTTTAAATATAATCGTTAGTAATTTTTGCTGCCACATACTTTTAATTATCTACTATATTATTAGCAACTTTATTTTTAGAAGCGTAACTATAATTAATCTATTCTTCATTACTTTTTAGAATGTAGTCTCATACAGTGTGTGCATACAATTGTCATAATAATTAACTATTATTATTTTTGTTGTTTTGTTACTATTGCCTTTCATTTGCGTCTTTTAGCCAACAAGTTATTTCATTAGTTAATTTGTGGGGAGTTTGATGCAAAATTAACAGCCAAGTCTATGTACATGTACATGTACATGTGTCTTCCTAGAATTCCAATTTAGACAAGTACAAATTTGAAAATTCTAAAAAATTCTTATTCAATATAAAAGTACATGCATGTGTACATATCTTCCTAGAATTTTGATTTGTTCAAATACAAGTACCAGTCAATCCCCATGCACCTGTTCACATAAGCCACCATATTTCTCTGTAATGAAGCAAAACAGATATAATCAAAATCTCAATTACCAACAAACTCTCCTTCACTAATCACTACCCCCCCCTCTCTCTCCTCCTATTTTAAAAGCATAATCCTTTTCTTCAGTGATTATTACCGTATTTATTATTTAGTTACGCAATACAGTACTACTGGCATAGATCTATCAGTATTGTAAAAAGGCATACATAGATCTTGGAATAGTGATATGCCACAGCTTTGACAAAACACCCAGTACTAGCTACGATAGTACGAGATATTTCTCATAAATTGCTAGGAAAATTCTTTTCATTTTTAATAATTCTTTCTGATGCACACATTCTTGCTGCATAAAACCCTTGAGCTCATTCTGATCAAAATTTGCTCCAAGAACCATGTACTACTGTGGTGCTTGTCAGTTCATGAAATTTAATTAGCATGTTTTAACGGAAACCGTGAGTGTGGGTTTAAAAGTACTGCTTATTTATGTTGGGATTTTGAATTTGATTTGAACACACATAGCAATGTATCATGTAACGTAAACTTAATATTCATTTGATTATATGATGATTCATTTGTAATGAATTTCCCATGCATGCAAGTGTGTGTGTGTGGGTGAGTAAACAGCAAAGTATGAATATACTTAAGTGGCCTATAACACTATATTATATCTTAAACAAATCTATGTAACTATACACAGCAAATTATGCAACACAACTACATTGAGATAAAAAATTTATAATTATTTTTAAGAGTTTTACAAAGTAATTATTGTCTTCAAGAGATAATACTCAAGATACTTTATTGTTGCTTGAGTTTGTATCCTTAGTTTTCTTAGTTTCAATTTTCTCAAAGTTGAACCATGGAGTAAGCATGGTTAAACTAACAGCATCAAGTATTGCAATGCTTGCAAACAGGGACTCTTCATTAGTGACAGCAGGAATGGGTGCATCAATCATCGAGTCATAAGACCAGTACAAATTTGCAACTGTAATATGGTAGAGATAGTACAGAAAGACAATTCGTGGGACAAAAAGACAAATTCCTTGAAAAAGTATAATGAATGGGAAACAGACTAGCATACGAACTTTTTCTTCACGGCTACATGTTTTATTCTTCTGGCAACATGTTTTATTCCTCTGGCTACATGTTTTATTCTTCTGGCAACATGTTTTATTTCCTTGACTGCATTTCAGTAGTATCCACGTTAGGATAGCAACTGCTAGTGCTGAGAAACCAAATGTTGTAGCAGCATTCTCTAAACCTTCCAGTAGGTGGACTTCAATGCATGTGAGATCTTCGGTGTCATTTAAGAGTGGGAATGCTTTTTGAGTGACATTGAAGATATCGATACAATATGTATGGCGATCAATGGGGTCCCAGTTACTGATGATGGTGTTGGTGGAATTGTGAAAAGCACTGTCCCAGAACGTGAAGAAGCTGTGTATGAAGACAATGAGTGTAAGATAGAGAAGAATGTACGTATAGCAAACTGGAGCTTTGTACCCAAACAAGCTGAAGTGACTTTCAGAGTCGTTACGTTTCAAAAAACAAAAGATATTTTCAGAAATTTTTATGACTAATTTGTTAATGCAACTCCACCACCTTTTCTTATCAGACCTACATGTAGGTCTATCACTATCATCACTGTAGCCATTACAGCCTCCAAAGATTAAGTTGGGTACAGATATAATAAGGAAGACAACAGTAAAACAAGGGATCAGAATGACAATAACAATTTGCATCAGGTATTTAAAGAAATCACTGGCATCAGCAAACCCATCACTGACAAAGAAAGCCATGACAGCACAATATTGACGCGCAAAATGACAAGATGCTCCTGCGCTCCCTGTTCAGTATAATAAGTAGCAGAAATCAAACCACTCTTTCCTTCCAATCCTCAAGTGCGTGGTGACGCTCTGCATGATTCTAGCTAATGAATTTTAACACTGTGCATGCAGCAGACATGTGCCATGATGCATGAATATATAATATCAGTAGTACACTAGTACTATAGAATTAGGATAAATTTAACTCACACGATTGCCCCTTGACAGTATTATCTGCACCAGTCCACTGCAGTTCAGTGAGGAATAGTACTGTAGTCTGTATAGGCAAGAAGGTAATTTACAGCTGGCCATAGCTTTCATCATCAGCTTTCTCCTAATGTGTGGTTTTAGAGCTCTTCAGGTGAGATCGACGGTGGCCTATGAATATCATTACTGTTCATTACGGTATCCACCTACGGTGATAATTGGCCGCCATTTTGGACGGCAAGATTCAATGGAGGATGAATGAAGAAAAGGCAAAACTGATTTTTTTTTTCGTTGGCATGGAGCTTTTTCAAGCTACAAAGGCTGGTTGGAGGAAAGAATGGTCGCTACTAAGCATCTCCTAAAAGGGATTTGGTGCAATATGAAGCATATTCTTTAATAGAGATGTTTCCCCATGGGCGTTAATTGAGGGGTGGAGCCTCGTGTCGGCCATCTTGGTTGGCAAAAAGGCCTATGTGCGCGAGCAAAGCCATCTGTATGCAGGCATAGATAATGATGCAGGTGTGTTTTTATAACAGCAATGGTGGTATCTTGTTGTATCGTTAACTGTACAAACAGAGTGCAGAAGGGAAATAAGCAGAGGTTTTATACCAAAAGTGATTCAACATCTAGGAGAACAGACAAAATATTTGACAGAAAGAAGGTGAGATTAGGCTGCCTGTGTGTTCACAGCCTGGCCTTGTGTTAGCTAGCCTTCACTGAGATATGTATTTATTATGCATTATGGCATGATGTAGGCGAGCAAAGTGGCTATCTAGAATTAATCGTAAAGACTGGTATCCCAGTGACCATGACAGAGTTTGCTCAGACCATTTCTTATCAGGTTAGAACTGCAGGTTTAGCATGATAAATGATGATATTACTAGGCAAACCATCATCAGATCATTTAGATCCAGACATAGCACATCTACTCAAATTCTATCTACTCTGTATCTACTTGTATTTTAATTTTTTTAACCAGTATTTACTTGTATTTACTTTGTAAGTAGATGTGTATTTTCATCTACAGGCTAAAAATATGCAAAAAGCATCACATGAAATCTTCCATTGCAGTTATTTACTTATGATGAAAGCCATGTGGGCACTGAAATTTCATACAAAAGAATGTTTTCTGTTGAAAAGAAAAAATGCACAATGGCTACCTGCCTGATTAGCACTAAAATCAGAAGAATAAGCATTAGGAAACAGTCTTTTAAGCTTTTCAGATGATTATTTTAGTATAGATATAATACGTGAAATATCTGAAAATAAAGGCGAATATTTTAGGTTGCTCTCCTCTATCTACCACTATCTACTTGAGCCTGAAAATTCGTGTAGATATTTGTGTATTGTGTATACATGTGCTATGTCTGTTTAGATC